>NW_019384522.1:424222-456401 GCF_000671375.1 Centruroides sculpturatus
TAGAGAGGTTGAGGCGCACGTTTTAAACGTGTAAACGTGTACGTGTGACGTTCGGCGCCGTTTTCCCGTAAGCCTAAAAGTTTGACGATGGTGTTTGGAATGTCGAGCGTGATTCCACCGACTATCCAAACATCATTGCCAAACATTTAGGCTTACGGGAAAGCGGCGCCGAACGTCACACGTACACGTTTACACGTTTAAAACGTGTGCCTCAACCTCTCTATTATTTCTTTCACTTTATTTAAGTAGTAGTTTCTTTCTTTCTTTCTTTTTTGTTTGAAACAGGTGAATATAATCATGTCTTCCTAGAAATTTGTCTCCTCAAAAGTAAATTTATTTATTTTAACTGGATTATAGGGTGTTAGTTTGTACTTTTATTGTAATCTCATCCAGTTTTGCAGTATCTTTCAAACTTACTTGAAAAATGATATGAAAAATGTATAGCTTCATAACAGTTAAACTAGTTGGAGAAATTATTACAGTTTTAATTATATGAATAAGAAATCTCTTAACATTAATCCTTGAATTAAAATATTAGCACAATGTTGTCTAAATGTAATAAAAAATGTATTCTCAGACTTATTACGTCCAAAGCCATTGAGAGAGAAAAGCTGGGGATTTTTCTCTAAGCCTGGAGAAATCTTGGGACCTTAGTAGTACCCATACAAATTAATGCAATTTTTATTAACAAAAAATAAAATCATTAAGAGTGCATTTTATTAATAAAGAAACATTTTATGTATTTTCATTTAAAAAAAAAAAAAAGTTAAAAGGGTGACTTACTTTACTCCTCAGGACCCATATAAGCATTTAATGGCTATAGTTACTTATATATTTTCTTGTAAATTCCTTTCAATAAATTAAAAGTGGCTGTTTTCATAGTGTGTGCTTTTAAACTAATATGAACAATTAAATTTCAAGAGACAAGACAAANGGTGACTTACTTTACTCCTCAGGACCCATATAAGCATTTAATGGCTATAGTTACTTATATATTTTCTTGTAAATTCCTTTCAATAAATTAAAAGTGGCTGTTTTCATAGTGTGTGCTTTTAAACTAATATGAACAATTAAATTTCAAGAGACAAGACAAATTACTGTATCTCTTGGCATTTTTATAAATTATAATGATACAGGAAACACTATATTAACTCTTAACAATATATTTAATATAGTACATAACTAAACTTTCTATTACCCAAGGCAAACTAAGACCTTGATCTTTCTATTCTAGAGGTTTTTTTATGTACACTCCTCAAAAGTAAAATCATAACACCATAAAGGAATGTATGTAGCGACTTGCACATTGCAGGACCAGTAAAGGTGACAGAGATATGCAAATAATTAAAAGAACATGAAGATATGCAACAGACACCTGTTTATTCAGTAACAAATATGGCCCCATGGGCAGCTATACAGGCCATTTTACAAGACATACTATCAATGAGGTGATTAATGATTGCCTGAGGTATCCCTTGCCAAGCTGCTTACACTGCAGCATGCATGTCATCCATAGTATGTGGCGATGGTCCCAGGTGCACCTCACATAGGATGAGATCCCACAAATATTTGATGGGAGAGCAATCTGGCAAGACTGCCAGCCAGGGAATGATGTGAATTCCATTCAGTCTGGTGAGAGTTTACTGTGCAACGTGCTATCAGGCACTGTCTTGCCGGAGCACTGAGTCAGGTGCAACCTGCACCAATGGGCCCCACAATTTGTGTAACATATTGGTCCACTATCAGAGTATCAGAAATGTGCACCAGTGTGACACTTGGCAAAAAGGGCTAGCACATAGCATTCCCTGAGATACTGTCACATCCATCCAAGGCCATCATTCCCCCATAGACAGAAGCAGGATTCATCTATAAACAATACCTGATGCCATTTAATGGTCCAACTGCAATTATCACAACACCAAGCCAGGTGTGCAGCCCTATATTAAGCAGTTAGTGGAACCCCAATTGCTGGTTGACATGTGTGCATCCTAACTTCATGAAACCTGTTGCAAATGGTTTGGATGGACACAGATGAACCATTGATGGCAACAAGCAGCTTTGGATGACATGTGTCATGATGAACAAGTCCCAATAGGCCACTCAGCAAATCTGCCAGTCTGTGTGCACTATCAAGCACTAGTGAGATCCACTCCCTCTTTGGTGTGTTCGTAGATGTTCCTGCATCCATTGTGTCACACATTGCTGGATTATACTCATGTCATGCCCAACATGCCTGGCAACTGCATACATCAATAAACCAAGGTCAAGTAGCTCCAGGATACAGTCTTGTTAACTGGTAGTACTCAACTCACTATCGTCTCTGAGGCATTTTCTACACTTCTTCGAAAGTTTGACTGCCACAAACCATTGCTGATAGCATTTGCAGTCTGAGCCAGCTGCTGGTTTTTATAGCCAAAAACTGAGTACAATATTACCCAATGCATACACAAACTTAATGATTTGCATATCTCTGTCACCTCTACCGGTCTGCAATTTGCAGTGCCTTCATTTTTGAGAAGTATATACAACATGTAATGAGTCAGTCTGTGCTATTTCTATTCTGCCACTAATTTACCTGGCACCAATAAATTATTCTTTATAATTGATTTTTCAAATGCCATATTTCAAAACATATAAGATGCAATTTTTGTCCAAAAAAAAATCATCCTGTATCTTATACATGGAGTTATAATTTCCTATAAGCTTCTCTAAACAACCTTCAGTAGGCTACAGAGTAACTACTACCTAGCCTAACTCTTGAATAAAAATAATATACTGCATGTATGTTCAATTAAGCAATACAGTAACATTTTTATTATTATTTTCACTACTGCTACTAATTTTAATTATTTAAATTGTAAATATTAATTAAATGAGACAATTATCAATTGTTAAATTTTAGGCGACCGTGTAGCCTAAAAAGGAAGGTCTGGTCGCTGAAGTTTATCCTGAAATTTTAACGGAAATAAAAGGTGATCGACCAAAGTTTTAACAAAAAATTTTTTGGAATTGACTGTCTTTTTATTTATTGGAAAATTTTACATCCAGCGAAATTTTAAAAATAGAAAAATTTTTGTAATAATTCGCCGCCAGGAGGAGAATAAGGACAATTTACATTTAACAGCGCATTCCTTGAGTAAATATAAGGATCCGAAACTCCCGAATGGAAGAAGGATGAAAACCTAAAGACGTCGAAAGATCACCAATTCCAATTTTTTACAACTTTTTTTACAAGTTTTAATGTTTAAATTGGATTGTTTCTGTATTTTAAGGCACTGTTTTATAGGCGACCGTGTAGCCTAAAAAGGAAGGTCCGGTCGCTGAAGTTTATCCTGAAATTTTAACGGAAATAAAAGGTGATCGACCAAAGTTTTAACAAAAAATTTTTTGGAATTGACTGTCTTTTTATTTATTGGAATTATCAATTGATCATTTGTTATATGCATCCAACTCTTCAAAGTGAAGCAGTAACCTTTTTTCAACACTTATATGTGTTACTTTCTATATGTCATCCTTGCTAATTATCTTATTATGTGGAATGGCTTAAATACACATTATACTTTTATCATAAATTTTCTGTGCTGAAATGGAGTGTCTGTTGGGTCGATTGTTTTTGCATGTCTGAAAACTTAATGACCGGGATCTGATCAAGGAATAATCAGGTTACACCTGCGTGTGGGCATGAGATTCAGGGATGTCTTTTGTTTGGGTTAGTTAGACGAGCAGGATATGGTCAAATCCAGTTTGGACTGTTATAACCATCCAACTTGAAATTCTTTGTTAAGAGATTAAACAGGAATTTCACAATTAGAGATCGTTACGCTCTAAGATCCTAACAGTGGCAAAGAGGATTAAAGATTAAGGATGTGGCGATGGACCCAAAATCAATGAAATCACTTGTAAAATCATTACTTGCAGAACAACAGGAGGCTGCACAGTGTGAAGAGGAGGCTTTATATGAACTTATCAAAGACATTTGTTCTTCTACACACACACACACACACACACACACACACACACACACACACACACACACACACACACCTTCCTCATCACCTTCATCGTCAATGTCGTCCTCAGGAACATTCTCAGTTACTGAAATTCCAACCTGATGAAGTCGACTGCTCAAAATTCAACAAGTGGGTAAGTCATTTTGAGTTCACCTTGAACTGCACAGCACCCAAGATGATTGACCAGGAGAAAGTCAAGTTTCTCATGAGTAAACTTTCTGTATCTGCCTTCAGCAAGTACAATAAATACTGTATGCCAAAGTGTATTACAAACTTCGAATATGAGAAACCACTTTGCGACTCTGTCAACTTTTTAGCAAGAAACATTTGATCTTCACAGACCACTATGACTATCTGCACATTTGCAATTGATGAAGATGCCATTTCATTTCACAAACCAAGTGAGAGCAGCCCAACAGCAATATAAATTCTGTTCAGATGGAAAAACAGTTCTTTTGTCTCATTGTTCTCACTGGATTTAAGTCAAAAGCCAATGAGTCATTACACATTCAAATTATCCAGAAGCTTAACTAAGATGGAGAAAACATTATATTCGACGATATGATGAACAACTGCGAAGAGTTTATAGCATTGCATTCCAAAAATAAGTTGCATGAAAAAACAAAACATCTTATTGGACAGACTTGTCTTTGATGTATTTTAATAATAATCCAGCCATCGGACGGAAAAATTCAACAAAACATCTTGTTAATAATATCCGCACTAAGACCCTGCCCAAGGAAAAAAGACCAAGAAGGCAAATCGTCCACCAAGTATTTGCAAGTGTTGTGGCAAATGGCATTGGTACAAAGACCGTCCACATGTAAAGCACAAATGCCAAAAGTGCAATCACATAGGACATTTGTAAAAATTATGTCGACGACCACAAAAAAAAAAGCAAGTGTGCTCCACCAGGGTAGGAATTATCCAAAATTTTGTAAATGCCTGCCAACTGCTAAAAGCAAGGATTGAGGTTAATGGACATCTGGTTCTATCTCAACAGTGGTTCTGAAATTAACATTATTGATGAAATGACATATGATGCCATTGGACAACCCATACTCCAGCCACGTACAGAACAAGCCATATCTTTTGATGGAAGTACTCTTTTGCCACCATTCTTAGGGAAAGGACACACCACCTCCTTCTGTCACAACAATGTCCACAAAGAAAAATCTGTTCTATGTAGCCAAGATAGGAGCTCTCAACCTCCCCAGCATTAACACTTTGCACCACTTCTAATTTTTCACTGCTAAGGTCTATAATGTCAGTGTCGGTCAGAAGTCAAACAATGAGCTTTGTGTCATTCAATCACTGCAGTACAACTTTCCAGAAGTTTTTGTGGAAGGACTGGAACTCTACAAGGTAACGAAAGCCTTGTTAAAGACAGATGTCACACCTGTCAAACACAAAGGCAGATCAGTTCCATATGCCTCACAACAAAAACTGGAAGAGGAACTTGATTGCCTGCTGAACATAGGAATTTGAATCATCAAACTTGTCAACTATGTTGAATGGGCTGCTCCATCATAATAATTACAAAACCTAACAGATCATCATGACTGTGTGTGGACTACTCAACAGGTCTCAACAACGCTCTCCACTCAATCAGCACCCCTTACCACTTCCAGAAGACATCTTCTCCATGCTCAATTGTGGCTAAATTTTCTCTCAAATAGACATTTTTGACACCTATTTGCAAGTGGAACGTGAGGACACTCTCAAGAAATTCTACAATATTGCAACACACTGCAGATCCTATGAATTCCGTCTTCCATTTGGAGTGAAGTTGGCTCCAGGCATCTTCCAATCTATGATGGACTCCATGGTCTCAGGACTATTGTTTGCCTTTGCATATCTAGACAATATAGTCATCATCAGTAACAATGTGGACGATCATCACTGATATCTCCATGAGATGTTCTGTCACATCCATATTTACCGATTCCAAATGTGACTGAAGAAATGCACATTCTTCAAGGATTCCATCAAATACTTAGGCTACATCATCTATAAGGACGGACGCCTCCCAAACCCTTCTAAGGTCGACACTATTATCGATATGCCACTGCTGTCAGACCTATCCACACTTCGCTCATTCCTCAGTATGGTAAACTACTCCCAAATCTTCATCCATAACATGCATCAAATTCACCAACTACTAAATGAATTACTGCAGAAAGACCGAAAGTGGTCGAACAAATGCCAATGGGCCTTCCAGCACATCAAGGAAATTCTCAAGTCAGATTTACTTCTTACTCACTAAGATCCGACACACTATATTATTGTCACAGCCGACGCATCAAGCCTGGGGCTTGGTGCCGTCATCCAACATCACTTGCCCGATGGATCAATCAAGGCTATCACTCACTCTTCTCAAGAAGAACTATAGTCAAATCAAAAAAGAAGGTCTTGCATTCATCTTTTCCATTCTTAAGTTCCACAAGATGATTTATGAACGACCTTTCATCCTTCTCACAAACCACAAACCTCTCCTTGCCATCTTCAGCAACAAGAAATGTATTCCAACACACACCGCCAACCATTTGCAGCACTGGGCAATGACTCTTCTTGGATATAACTTTAAGATTGAATATCAGAAAACTACTGAATTTGGACAAGCTGATGCCCATCTCCACTCAACTATTAAAAGATGAAGAAACAGTTGTGGCAACCATCCAAGCTGAGATGGACCTTACAGCAATGTCATCCAAACTTCCAGTAACCTTCAGCAAACTGTGTGAGTAAACAAAGAAGGATCAACTCCTTCAAATTATCAGGCAGTATATCACTTCAAAATGGCCGAATGTCGATAAGCTTTGAGAGGCCTATGACTGGGCTCAAATCCAGCAATTGACATGACGGATTCAGCATCAAAAAGGAATGTCTCCTTTACAATAAACGCATTATCATCCCCACAATACTGCAATGTAGGGTACTTAAACTTCTACATTGTGGACACCCTGGCATCTGGGACATATAATCTCTAGCTTGCAACTATGATTATTGGCCAAATATAGACTTTGACATCAAGTCAACCATGCAACAGTGCTTTCCATGTATCACAGCAGCTAAACAACCAGTAACTTCTGAACTATTCTCTTTGCCAAAACCTGCTACCCCATCAACTAGGCAGGACCTTACCAGAGCCAAAGTTTTCTCAAAATGGTGAATGCCTATTCCAAGTATTCAGAAATCATCAGCATGGACAAAACTAAGTCTCTTACAACAATCAGTGTGCTGCAGAAACTCCTTATTCATCAGGGACTGCCAGAAGTTCTCATCAGTGATAATGGAACACAGTTCTGCTTGTACAAATTTAAAAGATTCTGTGACCAACACGGAATCAAGCACATCTTTTCACCGCCCTATCATCCACAATCCAACAGGCAAGTAGAACAATTCGTCGACATGCTGAAGCGAGCACTCCTCAAGTTAAAAGGGGAGGAAAACATACAACACACTTTGGACATATTTCTGGACACTTATGGAATAACTCCAAATTCAGCTCTACCAGAGAGCAAATCTCCAGCCAAACTCCTCTTCGGACGCAAGATTTGAACATCTCTCAATCTATTGTTGCGCCAAAATATTTAACAGAGCGTGACATCACAATGGAGAGACAATTCAACCACAAGCATTGACACTCTAAAAATTGAAACCCAGAACAATCAAGAGCAAAACTGGAAACACCATATACAAAGTGGAAATGACCAACAGATCGAGTCTTTGATTTCACATCAACCAACTCATACAGAGACAATCTTCTCAACCACAGCCCAACAGTGACACCTTCACTGTCATTGCAGAAGCCTTCTCCATCCAACTACATCCTGCTCTAACTCCAGAATTGGAGCATCCTGTTGAGAAATCGGCCCAGCAGGGCAATGAGTCCCTGCCATTTGAGAGACCATTTGCCATCAAAGAAATGCCACCCAAGAATTTAGCACCACAGCCTCCACGTCAAAAAGCCCGCACTCAGACCCCGACTGGATGGCTTCAAATCAACCCTTCTCGAAAGAACTAAAGGTATACCTCGACTTACGTCGTTTCGAGTTACGTCGTTCCCGATTATACGTCGTTTGTCAAAAAAGTATATGGAAAAATAAAAGCCAAGTTTAAGTCATTTTATTCGACTTTACGTCTGTCCGCCACAAATATTGAAGTCTTAATATCACTAGAAAAGCGTTTAAAGCACATAAAATCATATTAAAATATATACATTTACAAGTATGTACTGTATTTACAGTACATGCATTCGTAAATTTAGATTACTTTTTCTGTACTATATTAAAAACTAAAATTTATTTGTAAGCTTAAAATAGATCCTCATTAACCATATATTATTAAAAATGCATTAATAAATAAAATACAGAACTGGGAATGGTAATTTATGGTTTAGCCTAGCGACAAGTAGATTCGGAGACAAGTAAATTCGACTTACGTCGTTTTCCTGGAACCAATTACCGACGTAAGGCGAGGTATACCTGTATTATGTTGCATAAACCACCAATTTGATGGTTTTTCTTTCTTAATTTAAAAGGGGCGGTGCTGGGTCATTTGTTTTTGCATGTGTGAAAACTTAATGGCTAGGGTCCTATCAAGGACCGATCAAGTTACACCTACGTGTGGGTGCGAGATTCGGGGATGTCTTTTGTTTGGGTCAGTTAGATGGGCAAAACCTGACCAGAGTCCAGTCCGGACCGTTATAACCATCCAATTTGAAATTCTTTGTTAGAGATTAAATGGGAATTTCACAATTAGAGATATTTACACTCTAAGATACTAACAGTGTCTTATATGTCCATGTGTTTTTTTATGCCATAAAATATAGTAATTTGGTAAATAAATCAGATAATTACACACCTACTCCTCTTGACATCTCCTTACCTGTCAACTAAGGGAGGTGTACTGTACAGTACTTCCTTCTCCATTTAATAGAATGGTCATTGCATATATTTTGTCAAAAAATCTTACTTTTAATATTTTTAAGAAATATGATGGTGTATTAATATCTATAAATTCTATTTATAAATTTTATATATTATATTTTAACAATTAGATTTTATATTGTGATTTTATTATTATTATTATGTTGGTGTTTAGTGAGTTATACTCAATTGACACCAATTGCTGTGTAGTATGCCAGACAAGAATCAAGGCATAGCAATCAAAACAAGACAAAAATTAAATAAGCGTGTCAATGTGTGTGTGTCTGTATTCAGGAATTTCCTAACAATATATGTACCCAATATACTGGCCTTCTGTAGTGTGATGTGTGTTTCTATTCAATTGTAATGTGTCCAGGCTTTTATGCAGTGTGTGTGATATGACACCTGTAGAGACAGAATGACAGGTACAATAAGCACCTTATCCATCCTCAACAGCTGCCTCATTTCCTGAGTGAGTTCTGTGTACTTGCCGATTTTTTCAGTGCATGTATTTTGTATATTGTGAATGTTTGGAACAGATATGTCTATAATGTATGTGATTTTATTATGTTTGTCAATGAGTGTGATGTCTGGTTTGTTGTGGTAAATTGTTTTATTTGTGATTATGGCTGTGTATTTTCCAATACTGTCTGTGGACTGTATTTGTAGTATGGTTTGTGAATGTCTAATAATTTGTGTTTCTTTGCAAGCTCTTGGTGTATTATATTTGCTACTTGGTTATGTCTATGTAAATAATCTGTCTGTGCCAAGAACTTGCAAATCAGAAGTGATGTGTTGTATAGTTTCTGGCACAATGTGACATTTTCTGCATATGTCATTTCTAAATGTTGTATCTTCGAGTATGTTTTCTGTAGTTATTAGTATTTATGACCTGATCCTGTATGGCAACCATGAACCCTTCCATCTCCCCAAAGAAGCATCCCTGAGCTAACCAGCTGTTTGATGCAGTTTCTTCAACAAAATCCTGATACAGGAAGAATAAGAATGTCTGTCATGGAGTACCTTTCGAGCCCACGATTGCTTAATGGCATCTATGCTTTTTATATGTTCTATCGTGTCCATATGATGTGAGTGTATGTTTAATGGTGTGTTATTTGACTCTACTGCTTTATGTAACTGATGTTTCTTGATTTTTGTAGAAAAACTCTCACAGTGTCTGTATTTGTAGTGAAGGTTAACTATGTAAATGTGATAAATGAATAAAATCCTCGTCTTATATGAGAGTAAACACGGTATACATAATATATGTGATAGGGTCTACTAAATATATCTTTCAAAAATATGAAAAAGCATAAATTGTACTAATTCAAGATTGATTAATTAATTCATAATATTGTAATATGTATGTTGTAGAAACAACCAAAACATGTTTCGAATTAATTTTAAAAACAAAAATGTCATGATATTTATAATAGTATCAATGTTTTGCTGAGTTTCACTACTTATCTCAAACTTCCAACCATTGTCAGAGAGTTTTAGCAATATTTTTCTTTACGAATTTAACATAAATGCACTTTTAGGAATGAACTGTACAACCGACGATTCTTATAACCCGCCAATCGAAATTACGACAGACGATCTTAAATACTACGCCCTCTGGATATGTTTTATGACGAATGTCTCAAACGACTGCCGAATCATCCATGTCCGTGTAATTAGTGGCGCACTCAGGATTTAATCTTGAAGAGAGTCGAGTTGAACGAATAAAAATATTTTTAATGCGAATTCAATTAAATTCCTATCTTATGTGACTACTAATTCACAAGTAGTATAGAAATATAAGGCACGACAAAATATAAATAAAAAAATATATAACAGAGTGAAAATATGACGATCGGTCAAACAAAATGACCCCTAAGATTTTTTTCTATGCGCCGATCTGCATGTAAGGACCTTTTTTTTTAACTCTTTCCGCCCTGTGGGCACTAAGAGGGCCTCCTTTAGCAAGCCCGTTATGGGTTCGGCCAGGCCCACAATGGAGCCCGACATATCAGGATTTTTCGATCTCGGGTCCCCCAGAGCGGTAGGGTGCCACCTTGACCGCTCGGCCATCCGGCCTCGCATGTAGGTAACATCTCTTTTAGGTAACATGCCAATAAACGACTCATTCATAACTGTCACAAGTATGATGTACCATACAATATCATATTACTAAAGTTTAGTATATTTGTCTGCGATATTAGCATGCGATACTTTTCTTACGTTAGTCTTTGTGTTGGTTTTATAAATCAATAATCGGTAACTAAATTTTTTCACAAAATTTATACATATATATTTATCAGCGGCGTGCCGTCCATGGAAACTGTGAAAGCGCTGCTTCTCTTGTATATTCTAAAATATAAATACATATTGTGCGAATATTTTCATATTTTAACGTACTTTGAATTACTGTAATTAAAATTAATATTTTATTATAATCGCATTATGTATCTTATTACAAATTTCTATACTACATGTGAAATAAATAAGATTGCTAGTGTATATTCGAATATAAATTCGTATATGCATATTCCCAATGAAAGCGCAGTATTGTCGAATACGCGATAGCTTCCACGGCCAAAATATTTCAATGATATAAAGCAGCCAGATTACAAGCATTCGTGTATGCGTTTTACAGAGCACCAACCTCACGCGGTTTAGCTGGTAGATGCTACACGCCGAAATATCATAAAACGCTTCCAATGATTCTATCCAGGGTCGGCACAGCTTCTCTATCATCAAATGTCACCGCACGCCACTGATATTTATACATAAATATTTTATATAACCTATTACATATTTTGATCGTGCATTATGCAATGTATATACAGCGTTATCCCGATTTACAAGTACGCCTCGTTCCTGCAAACAGTAGTGGACTTGCCCATCGGAAATTTTCTGGTGAGCTATTTGCTTGGTGATGTTCCTTATTTTAATGTGAGTTCTATTTCACTTGAGAAAAATAAATTAATAAACAAGATATAAACTCTATCTGTCTATCGTATTAAATTTTTAAAAAGTCTTATTCTAATTCAGGCCCATGGTACGATCCATACGAACAGACGTCTGTCATGACGAATGTTCATTTTGTAAATTCTAATTTGAAAATAACTAATCACCGGGTTACCAATTTTCAGAGTAACAAATTCTGGACATATTTTTTATTTATTATGTTTTTTTTTCAAACTAAGACCAATTTGAAAAAAGTGATGAGCAAAAGAAATCCCATTCTAAAAAAATTAGAAACATTTTTCTATCACTTGATGATTATGTCGACAATGATACAACCAGATAGCCGATACCGTTAGTGTCAACCTACCGATCTGAAGGAACAGGGTCGAATCTGGGCAAACCACTGCAAGAATTTTTAATAATGGTTTGTTCTGGATATGTCAGGTGCCGAACCCACAATGAGTTATTGAAACAGGCTCGTTTAGTGCTCAGAGAGTGGAATTCGGAAAAACTAGCGAAAACACAATTAATTAAGGTTTTCATTTTATAAATAAGTTATTTTCATTTAAAAATTATTGTTACTCAATTATGTTTAATATACAGTATACTGTATATTTTTTAATTTAAAAATTTTTTTTTATTTCATACCGAGTTTATAGATTTAGATATAATTTTCAATCTGTCTACAGAGTAAATTAGGTCAATCTTGGTAGAAAACATTTAAAATAAATCAAAACAAAATCACTTTATGGCTAGTTATTTTCATAATGCATGGGCAATAAGATACAAGAATCACATAACAAACATTAATTTTAACCATTGGTCATCTAACCTAAACTGGTGACGTGGTGAGTTAATATTGGATGTGCTTGTGTGCAGCGCCAGATCGAATAGGTGCGGGGCCCGATTGAATTTTTTTTTTTTTGCGGGGCCCCTCAAACTTTATATAACAAAATTAATTAACAGTTAGTTTACATATTGAAATATGTTGTTATATTTTTAATAATAATATACCTAGATATTTATTTTTGTAACATGCACTATTTTTAAATATATAAATTTTAATGTGCTGCGGGGCTCCTTCAAGCGCGGGACCCGATTGGCACAAATCATTCCAATCGCCTCAAATTCGGCTCTGCGTGTGTGTACTGTACATTCCCATCCCTCACTACTTGTGAAAAATTTTTCTTAGCAACAAAAGGATATTATGTAATGCAATTGCCATCATATTGTATTAAAATGATTTTTACAAGATTATTATTGGAATTATTCTATGTTTGTGACAGAATGCATGGCTTTAGATTTTAATCAATGAATCAAAAAATATCAAAAAATGAAAATCATAAAGTATTTGTATTAAATGGAACAATCATACTTTGTATAACTTGGTTGAATCACTGAAATTACACAACTATAATTTATATTCATAAAACAGTGATATTCTAATTGAAAAATAATTGGCTTATTTTCTTCACAAAAATTTTCAAGTTAAAATTAATTTATTTCAATTATCATTAATGAATATTTTTTTCTATGAACATTCCTAAATTTTTTATCAAACACTTTGGCTTCCAGCATTCAAATTTCAACTAATTTTCATTAAATCAATTATCAGTTAGCCAATTATTATTTATTTTTTTTTATTAAGCTCATATCTCAAAGAAATGAAGAAATCTTCAATGAACAGAAGAACAATCCACTATCATGGCTGTTTTAACCATTAAGGATTAGGCACATTCTTTTACATCTGGGAAGATGTAAAAGGGGAGAAACTGTTTTACAAACATATAAAAAATGTATAGGGCTTTTAAACTGTGGTCTAGTACCTGTTCTACCAGAGTCAGGCTTTCAGCAACAGTAGGACAAAAGATTGAAGTGATGAAGAGGCATCAGAATATCTGAAAGCTTACAAATCCAGCCTTACTCACCATGATTATTATTAATTCATAAGATATTAAAACTAATATTTTTGTAATATTCTAACACAACAGAATTCACATAAGTAAAAACCATGCTAAAAATATTGTCTTCTTTTAATTTTTTTTTTTCGCATTATAATAGTGTTTGCACGATTTATGTAAATAAAATGTGCTTGTACATATTTATCCAAATCAAGAAAATCATAAAATACCATTGAATATAAATATCATACTATTTTATTAATTTATAAAAATCATACATTAAATCAATTTATATTTAAAAATTTTTTCTTAAAATGTTTTTGTGTGTATTTTTCAAATAAATTTTATCATTGTTTAATATTATTTAAACAATGATTTAATGACCAGTTGCATTATATATCTGAATAATTGAATACTTAAAATATTATAATTTAACAGCCCTCTGATGTTCATCTCTATGTGATTCTTCCCAATCTTCTACTTGGCACTTTTTAGAACAATAATAACGAGGAACTAAAAATTTTTCTGATTTACATCTAGAACATTTTTTGTACAGTTTAGGTATTGGTTCTTTGGTCATACATTGAGCACAAACACGAAGTTTAGATGTTTCATGTTTTACATCTTGGACATTTTTATTTAATTGAATTTTATTTTTTGAAGAATTACTTTTCATTAGTAATCTTCCTGTTTCTAAAAATAATTTAAATCCTTCAATATCAAGTCCTCCATTATCTTTAATACTTTTTTCAATAGTATCTAAATTATCATTAATATCTTCTAAGTCTTTTGAAAATTCATCAATTTCATCATCAATATCAGATGAAGTTGCTTTATTACTGAAATCATTTCTCTCTTTAGAAGTATGAAAGTTATCTTTTGAAATATTAGCTTCGACTTCATCATCATAGGTAATTTCATAATCACAGTCAAGACCTGATTTACTTTGAAAGGTCTTTGAACATTGAGATAAATTATTAGTTTCTTGTACTTGAATACTTTTATGTACTTTTCCTTCCTTTTTGTTAAATACATTTTCATCTGAACAAATGGTATTTTTAAAAACATTGTGTGTTGGAAATTTATCAATGTTGGTGACATTAGTCTGTTCACTAACTAAATTGCATTTCTCATCAAACAACAAAGTATCCTTCATTGTAAGTATTTCAGAATTTTCTTCAAAATTTGTTAATGGAATGCTATTTGATAAATTTAAATTAGCCTTATGTTCCGTTTCACTTTCAATATAATATTCATCACAAATTTTAGTTTTTTTCATTTCTTTTTTATATCGTTTTTCTACTTTTTTTGGCAGTTTTATTTTCAAGTTGTCACCATTCACATTCTCAGATTCATTAACTTTTGCTTTCTTATCACCAAGTTTTTTGCAAAGTCGTTCCTTTGTTAATTCTAATTTGTCAAGATGTTCAAAAATATTAAAAATATTACTAGAAAATTCAGCAAAATTAGGACAACATGGTCCTTTTACTTTTTTTCTTTTAGGGCATTTACAAGGTTTAGAGAGCACAAGTTTATTGATTAATTTTGTTTGAATATTTTTTATTTCAGTATCAGCAGCAGCATCATCATCATCATCAACTAAAGTTTTACTTTCACACATACAAAACATACAAAAGTTTCTAGTATCTTCTAAATAACATGAATCTTTATATATTTCTCGAGAAAATAGTTCGCATATATTATCTGTATTCAAAATATCTGTTAATTTTTTATCCCAGTATATAAAAAGGTAATGTTCAAATATGCCTGGTTCATAATTACTGTCATTCCACTCTAAAGGTGGTAACCAGTATAAACTTTTATGTTGAGTGTTTTCTGAAGATTCTTCCTGAAACCATATTTTAAAAATATTATAAACAGCTCCTGCAAATTTCACATAAAATGGAATGAGCCAAATAGCTCCTTTTCTATTAAGATCGCCGAACAAACGTTTACACGCTTTTTTCGTCTCATTACAATAAAATCTGCTATTTTGCTTGGGTGATCCCGACGACAAATATAGAATTAAATGCTTATTTCTTATTATAGTAACAATATCATTGAATAACATTTTAGCATTTGAAAACTGTCCTTCTATAAATTTCTTATGAACAGTAACACACGCTTCGTCAATTAATCTTCTTAGCTTATTGGAGCAAAAAGGAAAAGTCTCATCATTACGTAACTCACTAGCAAATCCACATTTCCAGGCGAATGATCTGTATGTTATAAGAAAACGTAACCAAAACGACTGGCCTTGTTCTAAATGCATCTGCTGCCATTGCTGAAGATGCGACTGCATGTACTCGTCACACTCACAATCAATATCTTTATCGAATAATTCAAAATCATCGTCTGATAACTTAATCCACTTCATAATAATTGTAACCGATAAACAAATAAAATCGTCACACAAATATCGAATCACTTCACGTACTACAAATAATTCCTCTCACCACGCAAGAGCAAATGCGTACAAGGCAGTCCTGCCTCCTGCGGCGCAAAATAAAATTATTTAAAAAGTCGCTTCTCATTGGATAATAATTTTTAAAAAATAATCTCGTGGTACAAACCGATAAATTAGGATATTTTTTTGTTTCGTAATTATAAAAACATATTAATATATTTTGTATAATTATACGAAATTAAATAATTTCGCACTTCCGCAGAAAAAGAAAACATCCGATGACGTAAAGTTAAATACAGTATTACAAAGGCAAAATTTATTCAAAACAAAAATTTTAAAATATATAGGAAAAATATTAACAAATATTAAGTAATATAAAATTCATAATAATAAAATGCATCGAATTCAATGACCTTGAACAGCAAAAATCTTTTTAAAGCTTGAGCGGACGCAGCGACATCTACCGTTGACTCATGTTACAAATTGATTCAATCATCAATCTGCGAAGTAGCAATGGGTATCGATCGCGTAACTGTCCAGTGGCGGTTCGTAGCATGTAATATGGGGTGACGTTGCAAGAGAGCGCGAGATACTCAACACTAATAGAATCGTTTTCATTCCTATAAGGTTAATCTGTTTTGATGAAAATATTAATATTAACTTAATCAACACACCCATATTAGACACCATGAAACGCCTCTGTAAATATCGATACTTTTTAGTCGATAATCAGTATCGATATATACAAGAAAATTATCGATAGTCCGATATATCGGTTAAGAAATTTAAATACAATAAACGTCTTCTATTCCTCACGGTTAGTTTTTTCTCATGGAAACCATAATGTTGTTAAATAAAAGATGATAAAATAACTAATGCACAAACAAACAATGATTTTATTTACAATACAAAATGAAAACATTAGGAAAATATGTTGTAGCTACAATAATACAGTAACATAGTCTACATTTAAAATTTTTTTAATTCATCATCATCTAGCAACTCGAATTGGAAGTATGCAGATTGAAGCGTATAAGCTCATGAGCGCCGCTTGGTGGGATGTTTGATGAAAAAACACTGTCATAATCCAATAGATTTTTTAAATATATCATTCTAAAAATTCGTAAAGCGGGAATTACCTTTATATAAATTTTTCTTTGTGGATTTATCTGTTTGATTTTAGGAATTTTATAAAACAATACATTAATACTTCATTACTGTTTTGTTATTTATATAATCACAATTGGTTATTTATATAATCACAATTGGCTATTTAAGACTACTATCTTTACTATCTGGCAGCATGCTTGAGAGAATATGTACTGAGCGTGTTGACTATTATATATAAGGGCGCGTCCACACATTCGCTATTCGCCAAATGATTAATACTGGCCTTTCGCCAAACTATTTACCGAACTGTTTGCTCAGCTAGCACACAGGTACACACATTCGATGATCGTTGCGGGAATGACGAATGTTCGTCTGAAATCTAGAAATTGGATAATTCTCAAGCAATAATTTGTACCATAGCTTTTATAGTTTATATCTTCTAATGGGAAAAAGCCTAAGAAAAGATTGTGGATGGTATCAATTCACCAAAGCAGAAAAACGTCAACGTAAACAAGAAAGGAATTTTAAAAACCATATTGCACAAATATCCCAGGAAAAAAAACCACAGAAAAATTAAATAAATTTAAAACTATTAACCAAATCGAAAATATAAACTAAATTCAAAAATAAAAGACTAGATGTAGTTTTAAAAAGACTAAAATAACAATAGTGATGACGAAAAACAAAATATATATATATATATATGAATGTGTGGAGGCGAATATTTATCTTTCTTTGATTCGGCACAGTTTACCGACAAAAATCTGGAAACGGCGAATACTGAACATTCGTCACGAGTAAACCGTTTGCACTACTCGGTATTTGTTAAATGTTTGCTCGGCATTCGGCGAATAGTGAATGTGTGAACGTGCCTTAAGCAAGGCAGAACGATTACATTTACGTAAGCGCTTTAGTCAATTCCTGGATATTTACTCGATTAAACGCGAAAATAATCGTGTCCTATATTGTACATCACACGAAAACTATCGATTATCGACAGTATCGAAATGAAAAACAATCGATGGCAAGTATCGATACACTATCGCCCATCACCATCAGGTTCTAAAGGTAAAATTTAGATGTTTCGAATTTTTCTAGAAATGAGAGAAAAAATGTTCTAGAACGTTCGATGTGGATAGTAACCAGAGGGCATTTCATCACATATTTCATTGGAAATAGACGCATCGTCAATGCCTGACAATATTAAACTTTTAATAGAACACATTCGCATGCTGTTACTCTATTACTTCAAAAGTTGCCATAACGCAACAAAGGCTCACGAGATCTGCAAAGCATTTAGTGAGGATGCAATAAATTGGCAGACTTGCTGCAATTGGTTCAAGAAATTCAAGAATGGGAATTTTTCGCTTCAAACTGAACTCCATCCAGGCAGTGGTTCCATCATTGATGACGACGTTCTCATGCAATGATAATCCACGGTTGACCACCAGAGAATTAGCATAACAACTTGAGCGTTCCCATACACTCCAAAAATTGACAACGTCTGATACTACCACGACAATATACATAGAGCACAGATGACCTTAGAGAATCCGGCCAGTCTGAGCTGGTAGATTCTGCCTCATTCACCTCACAGACCAGCCCAGACTTGACGTTAGCTGATTGCCATATATTTCTCGTCCTGCAGAACCATATTATAGTTCAATGACAATACTCACGTGAGAACGATGCTCACGAGATTGAAAGTTTGCAGAAAAGACGACAAGATAGGTTTGATATTAATGGTGATTACCTACAAGAATAAAACTGTAATTGTTGTTGAGTTACTTGTCAATGAAGCTTTTTCAAAATGTTTAAATTTCACCTTTACTGCCTGATACTAAGAAATCCCGTTAGTCTACGATCTTTATTTGGAATAAGATATCATTTTCATTGTACAGTATTTAAAAGTGAATCAGTATTGCATGTGTAAAAATCTATTGCATCCTAACGTTCCATCGTATTGATGGACTATTGGAAATTGTGTAAAATCGAAAACAAACAGTTCATAAAGACTTTTTCGTTTAGCATTTTTAAAGCATCTCTGAAGTAAAATAGTTTTAAAACACTTATCGTAAAAATTTATTAAAACATTACGTTTCTCTAAAATCACTTTAATATATACAGTACTGTAATATGTAAAATCATTCGATTCGAATTCAATAAAAATTTAATATTTATATATTGATGTTCAGTTAAATGACTGTCATTTAGGGCCAAAAGTATNAAATATTGAAGTCTTAATATCACTAGAAAAGCGTTTAAAGCACATAAAATCATATTAAAATATATACATTTACAAGTATGTACTGTATTTACAGTACATGCATTCGTAAATTTAGATTACTTTTTCTGTACTATATTAAAAACTAAAATTTATTTGTAAGCTTAAAATAGATCCTCATTAACCATATATTATTAAAAATGCATTAATAAATAAAATACAGAACTGGGAATGGTAATTTATGGTTTAGCCTAGCGACAAGTAGATTCGGAGACAAGTAAATTCGACTTACGTCGTTTTTCGACTTACGTCGTTTTCCTGGAACCAATTACCGACGTAAGGCGAGGTATACCTGTATTATGTTGCATAAACCACCAATTTGATGGTTTTTCTTTCTTAATTTAAAAGGGGCGGTGCTGGGTCATTTGTTTTTGCATGTGTGAAAACTTAATGGCTAGGGTCCTATCAAGGACCGATCAAGTTACACCTACGTGTGGGTGCGAGATTCGGGGATGTCTTTTGTTTGGGTCAGTTAGATGGGCAAAACCTGACCAGAGTCCAGTCCGGACCGTTATAACCATCCAATTTGAAATTCTTTGTTAGAGATTAAATGGGAATTTCACAATTAGAGATATTTACACTCTAAGATACTAACAGTGTCTTATATGTCCATGTGTTTTTTTATGCCATAAAATATAGTAATTTGGTAAATAAATCAGATAATTACACACCTACTCCTCTTGACATCTCCTTACCTGTCAACTAAGGGAGGTGTACTGTACAGTACTTCCTTCTCCATTTAATAGAATGGTCATTGCATATATTTTGTCAAAAAATCTTACTTTTAATATTTTTAAGAAATATGATGGTGTATTAATATCTATAAATTCTATTTATAAATTTTATATATTATATTTTAACAATTAGATTTTATATTGTGATTTTATTATTATTATTATGTTGGTGTTTAGTGAGTTATACTCAATTGACACCAATTGCTGTGTAGTATGCCAGACAAGAATCAAGGCATAGCAATCAAAACAAGACAAAAATTAAATAAGCGTGTCAATGTGTGTGTGTCTGTATTCAGGAATTTCCTAACAATATATGTACCCAATATACTGGCCTTCTGTAGTGTGATGTGTGTTTCTATTCAATTGTAATGTGTCCAGGCTTTTATGCAGTGTGTGTGATATGACACCTGTAGAGACAGAATGACAGGTACAATAAGCACCTTATCCATCCTCAACAGCTGCCTCATTTCCTGAGTGAGTTCTGTGTACTTGCCGATTTTTTCAGTGCATGTATTTTGTATATTGTGAATGTTTGGAACAGATATGTCTATAATGTATGTGATTTTATTATGTTTGTCAATGAGTGTGATGTCTGGTTTGTTGTGGTAAATTGTTTTATTTGTGATTATGGCTGTGTATTTTCCAATACTGTCTGTGGACTGTATTTGTAGTATGGTTTGTGAATGTCTAATAATTTGTGTTTCTTTGCAAGCTCTTGGTGTATTATATTTGCTACTTGGTTATGTCTATGTAAATAATCTGTCTGTGCCAAGAACTTGCAAATCAGAAGTGATGTGTTGTATAGTTTCTGGCACAATGTGACATTTTCTGCATATGTCATTTCTAAATGTTGTATCTTCGAGTATGTTTTCTGTAGTTATTAGTATTTATGACCTGATCCTGTATGGCAACCATGAACCCTTCCATCTCCCCAAAGAAGCATCCCTGAGCTAACCAGCTGTTTGATGCAGTTTCTTCAACAAAATCCTGATACAGGAAGAATAAGAATGTCTGTCATGGAGTACCTTTCGAGCCCACGATTGCTTAATGGCATCTATGCTTTTTATATGTTCTATCGTGTCCATATGATGTGAGTGTATGTTTAATGGTGTGTTATTTGACTCTACTGCTTTATGTAACTGATGTTTCTTGATTTTTGTAGAAAAACTCTCACAGTGTCTGTATTTGTAGTGAAGGTTAACTATGTAAATGTGATAAATGAATAAAATCCTCGTCTTATATGAGAGTAAACACGGTATACATAATATATGTGATAGGGTCTACTAAATATATCTTTCAAAAATATGAAAAAGCATAAATTGTACTAATTCAAGATTGATTAATTAATTCATAATATTGTAATATGTATGTTGTAGAAACAACCAAAACATGTTTCGAATTAATTTTAAAAACAAAAATGTCATGATATTTATAATAGTATCAATGTTTTGCTGAGTTTCACTACTTATCTCAAACTTCCAACCATTGTCAGAGAGTTTTAGCAATATTTTTCTTTACGAATTTAACATAAATGCACTTTTAGGAATGAACTGTACAACCGACGATTCTTATAACCCGCCAATCGAAATTACGACAGACGATCTTAAATACTACGCCCTCTGGATATGTTTTATGACGAATGTCTCAAACGACTGCCGAATCATCCATGTCCGTGTAATTAGTGGCGCACTCAGGATTTAATCTTGAAGAGAGTCGAGTTGAACGAATAAAAATATTTTTAATGCGAATTCAATTAAATTCCTATCTTATGTGACTACTAATTCACAAGTAGTATAGAAATATAAGGCACGACAAAATATAAATAAAAAAATATATAACAGAGTGAAAATATGACGATCGGTCAAACAAAATGACCCCTAAGATTTTTTTCTATGCGCCGATCTGCATGTAAGGACCTTTTTTTTTAACTCTTTCCGCCCTGTGGGCACTAAGAGGGCCTCCTTTAGCAAGCCCGTTATGGGTTCGGCCAGGCCCACAATGGAGCCCGACATATCAGGATTTTTCGATCTCGGGTCCCCCAGAGCGGTAGGGTGCCACCTTGACCGCTCGGCCATCCGGCCTCGCATGTAGGTAACATCTCTTTTAGGTAACATGCCAATAAACGACTCATTCATAACTGTCACAAGTATGATGTACCATACAATATCATATTACTAAAGTTTAGTATATTTGTCTGCGATATTAGCATGCGATACTTTTCTTACGTTAGTCTTTGTGTTGGTTTTATAAATCAATAATCGGTAACTAAATTTTTTCACAAAATTTATACATATATATTTATCAGCGGCGTGCCGTCCATGGAAACTGTGAAAGCGCTGCTTCTCTTGTATATTCTAAAATATAAATACATATTGTGCGAATATTTTCATATTTTAACGTACTTTGAATTACTGTAATTAAAATTAATATTTTATTATAATCGCATTATGTATCTTATTACAAATTTCTATACTACATGTGAAATAAATAAGATTGCTAGTGTATATTCGAATATAAATTCGTATATGCATATTCCCAATGAAAGCGCAGTATTGTCGAATACGCGATAGCTTCCACGGCCAAAATATTTCAATGATATAAAGCAGCCAGATTACAAGCATTCGTGTATGCGTTTTACAGAGCACCAACCTCACGCGGTTTAGCTGGTAGATGCTACACGCCGAAATATCATAAAACGCTTCCAATGATTCTATCCAGGGTCGGCACAGCTTCTCTATCATCAAATGTCACCGCACGCCACTGATATTTATACATAAATATTTTATATAACCTATTACATATTTTGATCGTGCATTATGCAATGTATATACAGCGTTATCCCGATTTACAAGTACGCCTCGTTCCTGCAAACAGTAGTGGACTTGCCCATCGGAAATTTTCTGGTGAGCTATTTGCTTGGTGATGTTCCTTATTTTAATGTGAGTTCTATTTCACTTGAGAAAAATAAATTAATAAACAAGATATAAACTCTATCTGTCTATCGTATTAAATTTTTAAAAAGTCTTATTCTAATTCAGGCCCATGGTACGATCCATACGAACAGACGTCTGTCATGACGAATGTTCATTTTGTAAATTCTAATTTGAAAATAACTAATCACCGGGTTACCAATTTTCAGAGTAACAAATTCTGGACATATTTTTTATTTATTATGTTTTTTTTTCAAACTAAGACCAATTTGAAAAAAGTGATGAGCAAAAGAAATCCCATTCTAAAAAAATTAGAAACATTTTTCTATCACTTGATGATTATGTCGACAATGATACAACCAGATAGCCGATACCGTTAGTGTCAACCTACCGATCTGAAGGAACAGGGTCGAATCTGGGCAAACCACTGCAAGAATTTTTAATAATGGTTTGTTCTGGATATGTCAGGTGCCGAACCCACAATGAGTTATTGAAACAGGCTCGTTTAGTGCTCAGAGAGTGGAATTCGGAAAAACTAGCGAAAACACAATTAATTAAGGTTTTCATTTTATAAATAAGTTATTTTCATTTAAAAATTATTGTTACTCAATTATGTTTAATATACAGTATACTGTATATTTTTTAATTTAAAAATTTTTTTTTATTTCATACCGAGTTTATAGATTTAGATATAATTTTCAATCTGTCTACAGAGTAAATTAGGTCAATCTTGGTAGAAAACATTTAAAATAAATCAAAACAAAATCACTTTATGGCTAGTTATTTTCATAATGCATGGGCAATAAGATACAAGAATCACATAACAAACATTAATTTTAACCATTGGTCATCTAACCTAAACTGGTGACGTGGTGAGTTAATATTGGATGTGCTTGTGTGCAGCGCCAGATCGAATAGGTGCGGGGCCCGATTGAATTTTTTTTTTTTTTTTCGGGGNGTTCAAAATTCAAATTAATACAATTATTTCTAAATCGATACTTATTACTTAATCCGAACGAATATTTGGTTATTTTATCAGATTTAATTAAAAAGTAATTATCTTTTTAAAGGAATAATTATTACATGGATTAGTTATGGGAATGCGATTATTCTAAACCTGACCACCACATGACATTAATCTTCGCACTTGGACAAATAACTAATTATCGTTAACTATTACAGGTCATGCCTAGGTAGAAGCGGATATTTATGATCTAATCATCATTTCTCTAACTGGCCTTGTAGAATTACACTCTAAAATTATTATTTTATAATTTGGACAAAAGTTTTAAATCTATATAACCAGTTCAATAATTAATTAATGTTAAAAAAAGATTGGAAATTTGTACAAAGTATTCTGTAATAAATTTTTAATGTGTGAATATTAAAAATTTAAAACTTTTAGATGCATTTAAATTAGAATTAACAAATTGTGTTTTATAATATACATTTAAAAAAGTTAACTTCTTGACGTTGCTAATTTACTATTAATAAATTACCATAAAAAATTATTTAGCTATAAAACAATTTTGGTATAACATTAGTGCAAAATAAATAAATAAATAAATATATATATATATATACATCACTATATATTATTGTATATTATTTTGCGTTATTAATAATATATGAAACATATAAATTATTAATGTATTATTTTCTATTCTAAATGTAAGATATTATTTCTTCTTTCTAGATGTGTACAGTACATACAATATTTATCTTTTAATATTACAAAAATAGTTTACTAAGTACTGTATAGTCAAATTTCAGTTTGTTCGTGAACATTTCTCAATTTCTACTGCATAAACCCGATATTAAATTATTTTTAACACCTGGTCCGATATAATGTATGTTTCTATGTTTCTCATCACTCCATGATCCCATCGTGAGACTATCACTTCATCATCATCACTTCATCAATTTTATTTAGCACAAAATGTGCCGCCTAGTTTCGCATAGCATTACCAGGCAGCATATACAATATAGATTGGCAGAGGATACATAGATGAATTACATAAAATACAAGTGCAGAAAACCGCGTACAATAAGTAATGATCGTAAAAAGAGCGAATACATGTGAAAAGTATAGAGACAGGCAAAAATTTATACATTATATACAGATGCGAGCGCGAAATATATATAATGTAGAACACACAACGCATAGTTACATAAGGTATTTACAATAGTAAAAAACAAAGGCAGCGATGACAGAAACAGCTAGTGAGAACTAAGCTGCGGTACAGTAGTGA
The DNA here is from genome assembly GCF_000671375.1 of Centruroides sculpturatus. Lineage (NCBI taxonomy): Eukaryota > Metazoa > Arthropoda > Arachnida > Scorpiones > Buthidae > Centruroides > Centruroides sculpturatus. The sequence goes on from NW_019384522.1 coordinate 449,734, forward strand.
TCTTGTTGTATTTGGTAATTAACTGCTTGAAATAAGGATAAATGTTCTCGTCGTTTATAAGATGCTTGCACTCGCACGGCTAACTCTCCCCCTTACCCAAGATGGCGTCTCAAGAAGTGGCGAGGGATGGAGAGCATGATACAATGGAAAATATAGTTGCCATCATATTGTATTAAAATGATTTTTACAAGATTATTATTGGAATTATTCTATGTTTGTGACAGAATGCATGGCTTTAGATTTTAATCAATGAATCAAAAAATATCAAAAAATGAAAATCATAAAGTATTTGTATTAAATGGAACAATCATACTTTGTATAACTTGGTTGAATCACTGAAATTACACAACTATAATTTATATTCATAAAACAGTGATATTCTAATTGAAAAATAATTGGCTTATTTTCTTCACAAAAATTTTCAAGTTAAAATTAATTTATTTCAATTATCATTAATGAATATTTTTTTCTATGAACATTCCTAAATTTTTTATCAAACACTTTGGCTTCCAGCATTCAAATTTCAACTAATTTTCATTAAATCAATTATCAGTTAGCCAATTATTATTTATTTTTTTTTATTAAGCTCATATCTCAAAGAAATGAAGAAATCTTCAATGAACAGAAGAACAATCCACTATCATGGCTGTTTTAACCATTAGGGATTAGGCACATTCTTTTACATCTGGGAAGATGTAAAAGGGGAGAAACTGTTTTACAAACATATAAAAAATGTATAGGGCTTTTAAACTGTGGTCTAGTACCTGTTCTACCAGAGTCAGGCTTTCAGCAACAGTAGGACAAAAGATTGAAGTGATGAAGAGGCATCAGAATATCTGAAAGCTTACAAATCCAGCCTTACTCACCATGATTATTATTAATTCATAAGATATTAAAACTAATATTTTTGTAATATTCTAACACAACAGAATTCACATAAGTAAAAACCATGCTAAAAATATTGTCTTCTTTTAATTTTTTTTTTTCGCATTATAATAGTGTTTGCACGATTTATGTAAATAAAATGTGCTTGTACATATTTATCCAAATCAAGAAAATCATAAAATACCATTGAATATAAATATCATACTATTTTATTAATTTATAAAAATCATACATTAAATCAATTTATATTTAAAAATTTTTTCTTAAAATGTTTTTGTGTGTATTTTTCAAATAAATTTTATCATTGTTTAATATTATTTAAACAATGATTTAATGACCAGTTGCATTATATATCTGAATAATTGAATACTTAAAATATTATAATTTAACAGCCCTCTGATGTTCATCTCTATGTGATTCTTCCCAATCTTCTACTTGGCACTTTTTAGAACAATAATAACGAGGAACTAAAAATTTTTCTGATTTACATCTAGAACATTTTTTGTACAGTTTAGGTATTGGTTCTTTGGTCATACATTGAGCACAAACACGAAGTTTAGATGTTTCATGTTTTACATCTTGGACATTTTTATTTAATTGAATTTTATTTTTTGAAGAATTACTTTTCATTAGTAATCTTCCTGTTTCTAAAAATAATTTAAATCCTTCAATATCAAGTCCTCCATTATCTTTAATACTTTTTTCAATAGTATCTAAATTATCATTAATATCTTCTAAGTCTTTTGAAAATTCATCAATTTCATCATCAATATCAGATGAAGTTGCTTTATTACTGAAATCATTTCTCTCTTTAGAAGTATGAAAGTTATCTTTTGAAATATTAGCTTCGACTTCATCATCATAGGTAATTTCATAATCACAGTCAAGACCTGATTTACTTTGAAAGGTCTTTGAACATTGAGATAAATTATTAGTTTCTTGTACTTGAATACTTTTATGTACTTTTCCTTCCTTTTTGTTAAATACATTTTCATCTGAACAAATGGTATTTTTAAAAACATTGTGTGTTGGAAATTTATCAATGTTGGTGACATTAGTCTGTTCACTAACTAAATTGCATTTCTCATCAAACAACAAAGTATCCTTCATTGTAAGTATTTCAGAATTTTCTTCAAAATTTGTTAATGGAATGCTATTTGATAAATTTAAATTAGCCTTATGTTCCGTTTCACTTTCAATATAATATTCATCACAAATTTTAGTTTTTTTCATTTCTTTTTTATATCGTTTTTCTACTTTTTTTGGCAGTTTTATTTTCAAGTTGTCACCATTCACATTCTCAGATTCATTAACTTTTGCTTTCTTATCACCAAGTTTTTTGCAAAGTCGTTCCTTTGTTAATTCTAATTTGTCAAGATGTTCAAAAATATTAAAAATATTACTAGAAAATTCAGCAAAATTAGGACAACATGGTCCTTTTACTTTTTTTCTTTTAGGGCATTTACAAGGTTTAGAGAGCACAAGTTTATTGAATAATTTTGTTTGAATATTTTTTATTTCAGTATCAGCAGCAGCAGCATCATCATCATCAACTAAAGTTTTACTTTCACACATACAAAACATACAAAAGTTTCTAGTATCTTCTAAATAACATGAATCTTTATATATTTCTCGAGAAAATAGTTCGCATATATTATCTGTATTCAAAATATCTGTTAATTTTTTATCCCAGTATATAAAAAGGTAATGTTCAAATATGCCTGGTTCATAATTACTGTCATTCCACTCTAAAGGTGGTAACCAGTATAAACTTTTATGTTGAGTGTTTTCTGAAGATTCTTCCTGAAACCATATTTTAAAAATATTATAAACAGCTCCTGCAAATTTCACATAAAATGGAATGAGCCAAATAGCTCCTTTTCTATTAAGATCGCCGAACAAACGTTTACACGCTTTTTTCGTCTCATTACAATAAAATCTGCTATTTTGCTTGGGTGATCCCGACGACAAATATAGAATTAAATGCTTATTTCTTATTATAGTAACAATATCATTGAATAACATTTTAGCATTTGAAAACTGTCCTTCTATAAATTTCTTATGAACAGTAACACACGCTTCGTCAATTAATCTTCTTAGCTTATTGGAGCAAAAAGGAAAAGTCTCATCATTACGTAACTCACTAGCAAATCCACATTTCCAGGCGAATGATCTGTATGTTATAAGAAAACGTAACCAAAACGACTGGCCTTGTTCTAAATGCATCTGCTGCCATTGCTGAAGATGCGACTGCATGTACTCGTCACACTCACAATCAATATCTTTATCGAATAATTCAAAATCATCGTCTGATAACTTAATCCACTTCATAATAATTGTAACCGATAAACAAATAAAATCGTCACACAAATATCGAATCACTTCACGTACTACAAATAATTCCTCTCACCACGCAAGAGCAAATGCGTACAAGGCAGTCCTGCCTCCTGCGGCGCAAAATAAAATTATTTAAAAAGTCGCTTCTCATTGGATAATAATTTTTAAAAAATAATCTCGTGGTACAAACCGATAAATTAGGATATTTTTTTGTTTCGTAATTATAAAAACATATTAATATATTTTGTATAATTATACGAAATTAAATAATTTCGCACTTCCGCAGAAAAAGAAAACATCCGATGACGTAAAGTTAAATACAGTATTACAAAGGCAAAATTTATTCAAAACAAAAATTTTAAAATATATAGGAAAAATATTAACAAATATTAAGTAATATAAAATTCATAATAATAAAATGCATCGAATTCAATGACCTTGAACAGCAAAAATCTTTTTAAAGCTTGAGCGGACGCAGCGACATCTACCGTTGACTCATGTTACAAATTGATTCAATCATCAATCTGCGAAGTAGCAATGGGTATCGATCGCGTAACTGTCCAGTGGCGGTTCGTAGCATGTAATATGGGGTGACGTTGCAAGAGAGCGCGAGATACTCAACACTAATAGAATCGTTTTCATTCCTATAAGGTTAATCTGTTTTGATGAAAATATTAATATTAACTTAATCAACACACCCATATTAGACACCATGAAACGCCTCTGTAAATATCGATACTTTTTAGTCGATAATCAGTATCGATATATACAAGAAAATTATCGATAGTCCGATATATCGGTTAAGAAATTTAAATACAATAAACGTCTTCTATTCCTCACGGTTAGTTTTTTCTCATGGAAACCATAATGTTGTTAAATAAAAGATGATAAAATAACTAATGCACAAACAAACAATGATTTTATTTACAATACAAAATGAAAACATTAGGAAAATATGTTGTAGCTACAATAATACAGTAACATAGTCTACATTTAAAATTTTTTTAATTCATCATCATCTAGCAACTCGAATTGGAAGTATGCAGATTGAAGCGTATAAGCTCATGAGCGCCGCTTGGTGGGATGTTTGATGAAAAAACACTGTCATAATCCAATAGATTTTTTAAATATATCATTCTAAAAATTCGTAAAGCGGGAATTACCTTTATATAAATTTTTCTTTGTGGATTTATCTGTTTGATTTTAGGAATTTTATAAAACAATACATTAATACTTCATTACTGTTTTGTTATTTATATAATCACAATTGGTTATTTATATAATCACAATTGGCTATTTAAGACTACTATCTTTACTATCTGGCAGCATGCTTGAGAGAATATGTACTGAGCGTGTTGACTATTATATATAAGGGCGCGTCCACACATTCGCTATTCGCCAAATGATTAATACTGGCCTTTCGCCAAACTATTTACCGAACTGTTTGCTCAGCTAGCACACAGGTACACACATTCGATGATCGTTGCGGGAATGACGAATGTTCGTCTGAAATCTAGAAATTGGATAATTCTCAAGCAATAATTTGTACCATAGCTTTTATAGTTTATATCTTCTAATGGGAAAAAGCCTAAGAAAAGATTGTGGATGGTATCAATTCACCAAAGCAGAAAAACGTCAACGTAAACAAGAAAGGAATTTTAAAAACCATATTGCACAAATATCCCAGGAAAAAAAAACCACAGAAAAATTAAATAAATTTAAAACTATTAACCAAATCGAAAATATAAACTAAATTCAAAAATAAAAGACTAGATGTAGTTTTAAAAAGACTAAAATAACAATAGTGATGACGAAAAACAAAATATATATATATATATATGAATGTGTGGAGGCGAATATTTATCTTTCTTTGATTCGGCACAGTTTACCGACAAAAATCTGGAAACGGCGAATACTGAACATTCGTCACGAGTAAACCGTTTGCACTACTCGGTATTTGTTAAATGTTTGCTCGGCATTCGGCGAATAGTGAATGTGTGAACGTGCCTTAAGCAAGGCAGAACGATTACATTTACGTAAGCGCTTTAGTCAATTCCTGGATATTTACTCGATTAAACGCGAAAATAATCGTGTCCTATATTGTACATCACACGAAAACTATCGATTATCGACAGTATCGAAATGAAAAACAATCGATGGCAAGTATCGATACACTATCGCCCATCACCATCAGGTTCAAAAGGTAAAATTTAGATGTTTCGAATTTTTCTAGAAATGAGAGAAAAAATGTTCTAGAACGTTCGATGTGGATAGTAACCAGAGGGCATTTCATCACATATTTCATTGGAAATAGACGCATCGTCAATGCCTGACAATATTAAACTTTTAATAGAACACATTCGCATGCTGTTACTCTATTACTTCAAAAGTTGCCATAACGCAACAAAGGCTCACGAGATCTGCAAAGCATTTAGTGAGGATGCAATAAATTGGCAGACTTGCTGCAATTGGTTCAAGAAATTCAAGAATGGGAATTTTTCGCTTCAAACTGAACTCCATCCAGGCAGTGGTTCCATCATTGATGACGACGTTCTCATGCAATGATAATCCACGGTTGACCACCAGAGAATTAGCATAACAACTTGAGCGTTCCCATACACTCCAAAAATTGACAACGTCTGATACTACCACGACAATATACATAGAGCACAGATGACCTTAGAGAATCCGGCCAGTCTGAGCTGGTAGATTCTGCCTCATTCACCTCACAGACCAGCCCAGACTTGACGTTAGCTGATTGCCATATATTTCTCGTCCTGCAGAACCATATTATAGTTCAATGACAATACTCACGTGAGAACGATGCTCACGAGATTGAAAGTTTGCAGAAAAGACGACAAGATAGGTTTGATATTAATGGTGATTACCTACAAGAATAAAACTGTAATTGTTGTTGAGTTACTTGTCAATGAAGCTTTTTCAAAATGTTTAAATTTCACCTTTACAGCCTGATACTAAGAAATCCCGTTAGTCTACGATCTTTATTTGGAATAAGATATCATTTTCATTGTACAGTATTTAAAAGTGAATCAGTATTGCATGTGTAAAAATCTATTGCATCCTAACGTTCCATCGTATTGATGGACTATTGGAAATTGTGTAAAATCGAAAACAAACAGTTCATAAAGACTTTTTCGTTTAGCATTTTTAAAGCATCTCTGAAGTAAAATAGTTTTAAAACACTTATCGTAAAAATTTATTAAAACATTACGTTTCTCTAAAATCACTTTAATATATACAGTACTGTAATATGTAAAATCATTCGATTCGAATTCAATAAAAATTTAATATTTATATATTGATGTTCAGTTAAATGACTGTCATTTAGGGCCAAAAGTATTTAGTATTCGTTTATATTCGTTATATGAATAATATATATATATATTTAAAGCATAAATAAAATGATAATGCGACTGCATGTACTC
>NW_019384522.1:457665-511423 GCF_000671375.1 Centruroides sculpturatus
GTTTATATGCTATCCCCTTTTTTTTTTTCTTTGGTAAGGGTTCATATATAGAAGAAACCCTTTGGATTTTTCTCCTATGTGTTATATAAATATTTGCTGCCAGGGTGGCGCACGAGTAACTTGCACTCGGGGTCTATAGAGGTAGTATAGCACCTCTTTCTCTCTTGGGGTATTTTTTTATAAAGAGAGATATTTGACCAAAATTTGAAGATACGTAGAATTTTTTGTTGCCAAACCATACAGAAAATGCTATAAACAAAACAGCCATAAGACTACTTGCCAATTGCCCTGTTTGGTTCATTGTTGGTTGCGTTTATTTCCATCGTGGAGTGTCACATTGGAATTGCAGACATGTACAAATTGTGTTGCGTGATCCCGCTTTGACGTCACTCAGTCGTGCGACTGCCTCAAAATACCACTTGGCCAGTGCAAGTCGCTCGTATTGGTCATGTGACGTCTGACCTATTTGCTGAGAAATTTTCGAACTTCTGAGTGACTGCATGTTCTGATAAATATTGCATTCATTACATTTCTGGTAATACCGTAACACTTATACAAGGTGCGTTCCATAAGTAATGCAACCAAATTCATAAAAAATCATTTATTGAACATATTTTTACAATTAGTCAAAAATCTTTGAAATAACACCCTCCTGCATTGATACACTTGTGAAGGTGGTGTTTCCGGGCCTGGAAGGCATTCTGGAAAGCCTTCTCTGGAATGTCCTTTAGAGCTGATGTAACATAAGCCTTGATGTTTTCAATCGTGTCCCAATGTTTCCCTTTCATGCGGGGAAACAAAAAAAAAGTTGGCGGGAGCCAGGTCAGGACTGTAAGGTGGCTGTAGAACCAATGGGGTGTGGGTCCTGGCCAGGAAATTGTTGACAGTGAAGGTGCTGTGGCTTGGCACATTGTTGTGATGAAGTTTCCACGTGTCCTTGATGTCACTTTGGCAATGCATGACTAGGATTTCAGTCTTTTGAACACTTCCAAGTAGAAAGCTGCATTTACAGTGGTCCCGACAGGTACGAATTCATGGTGGTTAATGCCTCTGACATCAAAGAAGGCAGTTCGGGATGTTGATGGACGTCCACTGCAAGGTTTATCAGTGACCTCCTATCGGCTATCATTGAATGACTTGTGCCATCAAAAGACTTGTGATTTGGAGAAGCAATCACTCCCAAAGGCCTGCTGAATTAATGTAAAAGTTTCAGTGGCAGACTTCCCAAGTTTAATGCAAAATTTGATAGCGTAATATTGCTCCACAAAATGATCCATTGATCCATGCTACATTAACTAAAAATGGGGTTCACAGGAACGAACGTTCTCACACGCCGGCAGCTTGGAGGCAAACAAGACCAGGGCCATGTTCAGTAACGCAGAATTCTAGCTAAGTCTAGTTATGCTGCAATGCTGAACTCGTTTCTAACTACTGCTTGACTCCTCCCACGACTAGCTTCTTTTATGTATTCTTAGCTCCGCCTACTAAGCCACTCAGATAAATTATTAATGTATTATTTTCTATTCTAAATGTAAGATATTATTTCTTCTTTCTAGATGTGTACAGTACATACAATATTTATCTTTTAATATTACAAAAATAGTTTACTAAGTACTGTATAGTCAAATTTCAGTTTGTTCGTGAACATTTCTCAATTTCTACTGCATAAACCCGATATTAAATTATTTTTAACACCTGGTCCGATATAATGTATGTTTCTATGTTTCTCATCACTCCATGATCCCATCGTGAGACTATCACTTCATCATCATCACTTCATCAATTTTATTTAGCACAAAATGTGCCGCCTAGTTTCGCATAGCATTACCAGGCAGCATATACAATATAGATTGGCAGAGGATACATAGATGAATTACATAAAATACAAGTGCAGAAAACCGCGTACAATAAGTAATGATCGTAAAAAGAGCGAATACATGTGAAAAGTATAGAGACAGGCAAAAATTTATACATTATATACAGATGCGAGCGCGAAATATATATAATGTAGAACACACAACGCATAGTTACATAAGGTATTTACAATAGTAAAAAACAAAGGCAGCGATGACAGAAACAGCTAGTGAGAACTAAGCTGCGGTACAGTAGTGATCTTGTTGTATTTGGTAATTAACTGCTTGAAATAAGGATAAATGTTCTCGTCGTTTATAAGATGCTTGCACTCGCACGGCTAACTCTCCCCCTTACCCAAGATGGCGTCTCAAGAAGTGGCGAGGGATGGAGAGCATGATACAATGGAAGATATAGTGCAGCGGAGTATCGGGAACATCGCAGATGGTGCAGAGATTATTATTATGTAGAGTGAACCTATGAAGGTGGTTGAAGAAGGTGGCCATGACCATTGAAGAACTGGGTTGTAGTGAAGTCCGGTATGTTCTAGGTGGTATTGAACAGATCCTTAATCACAATTATACCTGTTACCGGTTCTAATATGCTTAAGAAAAGAAGGAGGTAATTTATCTTAGGTCCGGGTCAGCAGCAGACTTTGGCAAGAAATCTAAACGCTCATTGCCAATGGTGCCGATATGAGCCTTAATCTGGGTGATGGAGAGCTGTTTTGGAGTTTACAATGAAGCTATGAATGTCATTGGTAGCAGGGTGGAGGAAATGACTGTGAATAATTCTGGTAGCATACTGATTGTCGGTAAACATAGAGAAATGCTGATTATTGTAGTTCAGATCTGTCCATTGTATAGCCAATTAGCTCAGCTTGAGATATGTGCAGTGAGAGTGTAACCGTAGCCGCTTGGAGAAAATTTCAAGGTCGTCTCGGTAGACAACAAAGCTGCAGCCAGTACCTAGGATTTAGAGGATTTAGAGCCATCCGTAAATACGTTAAAACAGTTGTTGGAGGCTGGAGCTGTCATGTGGAGTTTTATGAGGATAGGGTTCACAGAGGGGCGTAGGAGTCTCAATTGAATTGACCGTAATACAGATAGAATCGATGTTGAAAAACTATTGCTCTGCATCAACTTCATCTTGTTGGATAACATATTAATAACAAGATTTATAGGTGTTTTTTTGCGATAACTTGCAGACCGTTGGTAGGACAGGTGTTTTAGCCCTTAGCGATGTGCAGCAGCTCTCTGCGCTGGGCTGTTGTGAGGCTGTCTAAATCCACGATGGAAATTTCTTAACCGCTTCCGCGTCAGCCTACTGCTCTAGAAGACGTGGGATCGAATTATTGAAGGTTCGCCTGATCAAGCAATCCCGAGAATTTTTCATGGGCGATCTGTTTCATATATGTCAGTTCCTCCCTACCTGGTCGTCCCCATTGAGAAACTGACAAAACTCTTAATAGGCTTGGAAAAAGGCCCTCTTAATGCCCACAGGGCAGAGTCAAAAATAAAAATTATGATTCGGCTTGTAATAAGACTGAAATAGTATTAATACTATCTGTCCCGTAATCACTAAGAGTGCTTTTTTCCATGTCCATCATCGATTCGGCTTGTAACGTGGACGACCGGACAGTGAGGAAAAGAGCCAGACATATCCGGATCTAATCATTCCTGAAAATTTTCTGGAGGCTCCAATTCGGACTTGAATTCGGATATCCAGAGTGGCATACTGATACAGTTATCATCTCAGCCTGCATGCTCAAGAGATGGTAAATGACATCCCCATTCGTATTACCCATAATAAGTTTTGAGGTATGAATTGGATTCACTCCGAATTCTCATGACCTTACGACATGACCATCTGGTCGCTATACAACAAATCGATAAATATAAATAATTGTAATTTTATTAAATATGTAAAAAGAACTGTAAAAAATACAGAAATGTATATCGCTCTATTAAACCCCAGGATTAAAAAAACTCCGGGAAATAAAGATGATGTAATAAATAAACACCGGGTTGAAAAGCATAGGAAATATGTTGAAGCGTTGCACAGTATAGGGCAATGTAGTTTAAAATAACAGGGCCATGTTCAGTAACACAGAATTCTAGCTAAGTCTAGTTATGCTGCAATGCTGAACTCGTTTCTAACTACTGCTTGACTCCTCCCACGACTAGCTTCTTTTATGTATTCTTAGCTCCGCCTACTAAGCCACTCAGAATTCTAACTTAGGTGTTCTGCGTTACTGAACACGGCCCAGATAAGAATTTTAACTAAAATTCTAACTCTTCAAATATCTACTCTCGGACAACGCTTTCTATTACAAGATACACTGGAACATTTTTGGAAATAAAATTATATTGTCGAATATTGAGCGTAGGAAAGTCAGGATGAAGTTCATAAGTTGATAGCTTATTAACCGAATGGTAATTAGGAAAACTCGATTCGAGACAGTGAGTTTAAGCCAGAAGATGATAATCAAGTTCTGATTCCTACAATGACATCTAAACTGTTACGATCGACAACGTACAGTACACCGAATCAGGAGACGTTGAATCGAATTAACTATAAAAACTAATTATTATAAATGTAGCTGTAACCTGTAAATTCAGTCAAAAAACTGTTTTGATAATTCCGAAAATGCACAATTAATTAATATTTCTTTCAATTTTTACCTACTAGAGATGAGTTTATTACCTCAGCCTCGAAAAAACTCCGGGGGTTACGTACTGTACGTTTTAAAAATAAAACCCCGAGTTTAATCGAGGAAATAGTATACTCTGAAGTTGATACTCTAATAGTAAATTTGGTAATTTTTCATTATTAAAAAAGTATTTTGATACATTTCTAGAAAATCTGATGTTTATTTCCATTATTAACACCAAAATAAAAATATTTATCTGCCGTATTGTTTTATAATTCGTTATTTTTATTCAGTTACTAAACTATGAAGCAATGATAAAGCTTCAATTACTTCAACTATAGTACTTTATATATAGTTCAACTATTTGAAATTCGATTCTTATATATCTATAATTTCATTTATAATTGGATTTGTAATTCTGTTTATAGTACAATTATTAATTTTATCGTAGTCGATCAAAAAGTTGCACTATCTGAAAGCTTCAACAATATGAAAAGTTATTAGTGAAGTTACAATTGTCATCCCTTATTTTGAATTAAATATAGAAGTATTAGATTTAATACATCGATTTACTGTATATCTGAAATAAAAAAAAATGTCTGCGATAAAATAACAAACTTCTGGCTTCTGGCTAAAGTAGATACATTTCATTACGCTATTTTTAAAATGTATTTCCCAATGTTGTTAAGCAAGCCAAAACGTCTGTTCTGTGATTTCAGAACAAACTTTTTTCTTACTATAATTTTGAAAATATTAAAATTAGAATAGATTAGAATAGGTTAATTTTGCAAAATTAACCTATTCTAATTTTAACCTTTTCATTTATATATATATATATATTAATGTTTGATACTACATAACTTTATTTCTGTATTTAATAATTTCGTTTTCTATATAGATAATAACATAGTTGTAAGTATTAATATATATTATTTTAATTTTATAGAATATATCTATATAGATATATGTGGAATAAGATAAAATGTATCGTATTTTTTATATCATTCAAAAAAATAACAACTCACAGTAAATTATAAATTTCTTACATTTATTTTTTACTGTTTAACATATAACTTCTTTTACTTTTATAAAATGCATTGTACCATTTCCTTTCCAATATTAACGATAATGAATACGGTATATAACGACCACCAAAAGATATTGTAAAAACTTAGATTAATATATAAAAAATTAAAGAATCAATCAAATTTTAATTATTTTAAATTATATTTGTGCCTAGACAATCTTATAAAAAAACCAAAAACACTTTTTAAAAGAATATACATATATAGAATTAATATTTAGAATTATAATATGAAGATCTTACAAATAAATTATGTAACTTTACTTCGTACGATTTACTTGATCAGTACATTTTTTATAAACTTTTTGATACATTGATTAATCGAAATTAATCCAAAAGAAGAACTTAATAATTTGAAATAATGTTTATTGATTCAACAGTTAAATAAAATCAGAAGAGATCATAACACATTTCTTACTAATTTGTTCTTCCTGAATTGTTATAGTTTCGCAATTAAAAATGGAATTTATTAATTCAAAAATGTAAATTTGCTCAATGTACTATTACTTCAGACAGTAAAATGTCTGGCATGTTTGAGAATTGTCAAACATCAAACTGTTAGATGAAAAATTTGATGTGCTGTAATTTAATAACTAGCTAAATTAGATAATCAGCTTTAAATTTTATCAGTATCGATTTAAAAACTATTTTTAAAAAAGCTGAATGATTTCTACAGTCGTAAACATAAAAGAGGTAATAAATTTCGCTGATTGGTTTCATTAATTCCAATAAAGCTCTATACAGCGATCATCATCAAATGTTTTCTCACATTTCCACATTGATACATTTACGTAATTAAAATTTATAGAAGACAATTGTTTTATTTAAATATTTTTAAAAATTTTAAATATGCATGAATTAAATTAAGAGGAAAGTTTCCAAATGGTAACATTTGACTATTTTATCTAATAAAGGTTACAGAACTTAATCGATAACAATATGTAGCATTTACACTTTCAGTTGGACGTAAGGGCACGTCAAAATGACCATGGAGTCAAAATGAGACATTGGAGAAGGCAAATCCATTTAGGAATTGATAAATTACACATTATATTAATCAATTTGTATATCAAGTTTTTTCCGGAAATAGTTAAACAATTTATAAATTAAAACTAAAAAAATAGTACAGCAAAAAATAATCTGAATTATATTTTCTTATGATCATTTTGAAATTATATATTGTTATCTCAGTAAGATTTAAATGTAGTCATTAGTTGTTTTAATATATTACACGAAGTTAAGTCACATGCCAAGTTGGTAGAACTTATTGCTCTCTGACACGGATGGTAGTACTACTAGAACAATTCAGGTTTCACTTAACATTCACCAGTGATCTATTACGAAAAACAAATGATGCAAAGCTGTCGATGTTAATAGTAGATAATGCGCAAATTTGACGAAGTCTGAACGACTTTTTCAAAGACAGCAACCATAGACTGCACTATTTATCGTCTTACTTATATGTTAGATCTAGTTAAAAACACATTATCCAAAAAAACTTCTTGCTCAGAGAATTCTCTAATTGCCCCACAGAGACATCATGTCTTATTAGAGAAGTTGTAAATACCTTAGCAGAAAATATTGTGTCGACTTTTTTATTATTTGATGTTTAACATTATTTTATCTTTCTAAAAATGCTTTTGAAAATGTTTTGTTTTGTTTAAATTTGAATTTGTCATTATGATTTGCATTTTTTTTAATAAATGATATTACTGTTCAATCGAAATCTGATACAATAAGAGATTTATAAAAAATTTCGGGGTNTGATTTATTCAATGAATCAATCAGTTTATCAATTGATGTGTGCGCGCGCCCAAAAAGTTTTCAATGCTTTTATTCTTATTGTTTGAAAAAAAAGAAAAAAAAAATATGATTTAGAGTTTGATCTACATAGTCTTAAAATTTTGATCTCCGGCACTTCGTTGGCTATTTCGATTCAAAACACAAAATAAAAGTTAAAGATTTTTTTCTGTCGCACTGCAGACGGTACATACACGACAGTCTAAATTAACCGTGCAAGTCGAAATTTGGCACACTTTCAAATCCTGATAGTGTGCTATCATGATTTGAAAGTGCCCCATGTAACTTAAAGATTTTGAAAGTTTTGAAATTAATAGACGCGACAGTTTGTAAAATGTACTCATAAAAATTATCACCATATAGACCCTACAGTACATGTATTCAGGAAACAGAAAAAATTTAAAATCCAAAAGAAAAGTATAATCTACGAAATTTTTTACTTTCCTTTATATTGTAATTTCCGTGAAATAATTAATATACTGTATATCTAAAATTTTCTTACATGCTACTATGAAGTCACAATAAGAATAAGATGTTTTTTTCTTTTCAAATTTACCTACAATAATTTCAATAATTCTTTAATAACTTAAAATTTCTCATTGTATATCGAGTAAGCGAAAGCAAATGCTTGTATTTAGCTAAATTTTTTAGAAGGTAATGTAAAAGTGCCAAAACATCCATATAAACGGGAAGAGGAAGAAAACGAAGATGTATCCATTCCAACGGGTTAAATCATTGTTACAGTTGGGTCAGCTCTTTTAATATTTATTTTCATTTTTATTGCTTTTATTTTAACATATTTTAAATGTTGAAATATCGAAAATATTAAGTTGTAAATAAATTAAATCCAATAGAAATATTTAAGTCTCAAATTCGTATTTTCGATACTACTGTATTTCTATCTCTCTATTATCTACAGTCAAATATGAGATGATTATTTTAAGACATGAAAACTTTATTTTACTTTTTCAATAAGTATTTCTGACTATTAGATTATTTTTCAGTTAGTTTTGGTTCTAAGAAGTTTTTATTTACAAATTTGAAAAATATTTTTATATAAGGAGTACATTTTAAATTCCACCAATATTCCTAATAAATATATTTAAAACTCCTCACGATCTGTTTTATGAATTTAATCATATATTTGAGGAGGAATTCTTAATTCTACAATTCTTCAAAAATAATATAAAAGAATATAAAAGATTTGAGCTAAAATCACCCAACCAAAGACCTTGATAGAGTCGAAAAACATAATGGAAAGAAATAGTTTTCACGTTTTGAAATAATGGTCTTGTTCTCTGACCGTGGATGATGAAAGAAATTTAGAAATAGTATCGAAAGTAATGCTACAGAGAATTAACTTGTCTTTTTTTATTTATCGATCAGATGAGTCAAAATGGTGGGGTGAGTTTTTCTACTGTTATAAAGATTCAAAGTTTGAATTTAATTTTAACTTTCTTGATCCGTTGTTTAGATTAGATCAAAATTTCATTTTCCTACTCGTCGTCTACGCTAAGCGATCTCATTCAGGATCAAACCCATTTATAATAAATAAAACTATGATAAACTCCTCATAGTGCATTGATGTCTCACGAGATCGATACGAACTGTTATTGACATAAGGTTTTATGCAATTCTTCTATATTATTTAACTTACTTTATATATAAAAATAGTGAATACAAAATAATTAATTCGTTTGTATAATTTATTAAGTGAATTAAATTAATCTGTTTCAATCAAATTATTTCATGAGTGCTATTACTTTTGGGGAATGAATGAAAGTCCGTGTTACGAAGTTCGTAGGAGAACACGAAGGAGAGGAGAAAGGCTTTAAGGAGATCTTTAAGGATTCACTTTTGGTTGACGTTAATTTTTTTTTTGTCTGGCATCTCCTGAATATCAATACAGTGTTCTTATTTCTGTTAGTTCTTATCTCATACTACTGGATTTAGATTTAGTATAACATGTTCAGAAGCCCTCCTCGCTATGCATTCTGTTATGCATGCAGAAAGCATATAATTTATTTAAATAATTTTGTAATTTGATGTTATCATGGATTAACAAGTAAAATTGTATGTGTAATATTACACTTTACGCTGTATTATGAAAGGAAACAATTACTATGCTTATTCATAGATTAACTTGAAACTTTATATAAAGTCAAAACTCTCATACACATCCTCTGGAAATTACTCGAGGAAGTCGATGGGAAAAATTTTTTTAAAGGAGTCAATACATGAAAACGGTTGGAAACATTTGCTTTAAATGGTGGACAATGAAATGAAGATTTCAAAATATAAAATTTTTCTATAGTTTAATTGCATTAATGAAACGATATTCTGCTTCAGCATAAGAAGACTAAACTAAACAGAGACATTAATTTATGTTAAACATTTCTAATAAGAATAGAAAAATTTTGTGTATGGAATCATATTATAACATTTTTTAATACGATTCGTGCAAATAGTTATTCAATATCGTATTAAAGCTAAATCACTAATGAATAATGTGTTACTATTTAAAATAAACGAATAATTTTCAACGCAACTGATTTTATTTAAATTAAACTGTGCTAAAATGGTTGAAATTATATACCAAAACGTAATAAAATATCGATAGCTCCTATCAACCAGCGAGAGAGAATTAAGAAATCTAACATCCGTTGTTCCGAAGTCTACGGAGAATCTTATGTCACAGAAGCTGCCACGCATCACAAAATGCACATAGAACCGTAACGGCCTGTACTGTACATGCCATAGAATCTTGGAGTAATTGAATAACTCAATTAAGACGGTCGCTGTCGTCCATGAAATCGTACGACGATCGAATCTGGTTTAGATCCTAGGCTTACCAGAGCTAAGGTCACTAAATGGTATAATACAGTAACGGACTATATCCGCTTTCAGAAATTTGAAATTATCAGAAAATCGGCTATTTTTGAAACTGGCTAATTTTGAATTTGGCGAGTGTAGTTCACCGTGCGGCCGCTTTGTTTTGGCTTCCGTAGTGTACGCATCGCACAAAGTCAGTTCTATTTAAGATAAAAATTACCTCGTTTAATTATCTTAATATTGACCTATACATAGTATTCTATATTTTAAGAGAATTAACAGTGATCAAACAGATCTTGCTTTAGAAATGTATTAATTTGTATTTTTTTAATACAATTTCATTCTTTACTTTTCTTTGTTTATTTTATATTTTAAGTATTGATATATAGTTAGCTCTTGTCCAGAAAACTTTAAAATCCAGACATTTGGACTATTTCCGGTCGCAAGCTTAAAGGATAATTGGTCCGATACAGAGCAGCAGGGTCGCCACATTGTACAGTACATTTAATTAGGTCTATCAGATTAAAAAAAAAATTATGAATAAAAGACAAATTGTTTGAAATGAAGAATATGTGTGTTTGAATAAGCTTAAAATAAATAAAATTTAATTAGTTAAAGAATTTAACCTTTTATTCCAAAAACGTTAAATGTACTGTACGAGTTATTTCTCAGAGTTAATTTTAATAATAATTATTGAACGTTTTATAAAAAAAAAGGGAGAACATTTTTAAAGTTAAAATGGAGGGAATGCTCTTTTGGATATCATTTGGTAATCCTACATAGGCCTAAGACTATATTTGGTAACTCTACAAAAACAATTTTGTTCAGTATGGACAACTTGACTCACAATAGGATCGTCCATTAAGGATGAATAAATAAAGGGGACAGCGCCCCGATTTATATTCTTAATAAATTATGGGAATATGGATCAGATTCGACCCAAACCCTCTATTACAATAGTCTATTATCGTACCGCGTGGCTGGGTTGGGTTGTGAACATTAATTTTAAATAATGTAATAATAAAAAATTTTAAGAATGAAAATAGAAATTGTAGAAATAAAAATTTTAATATATTGATTTAATCAATCAATTGATTTATTCAATGAATCAATCAGTTTATCAATTGATGTGTGCGCGCGCCCAAAAAGTTTTCAATGCTTTTATTCTTATTGTTTGAAAAAAAAGAAAAAAAAATATGATTTAGAGTTTGATCTACATAGTCTTAAAATTTTGATCTCCGGCACTTCGTTGGCTATTTCGATTCAAAACACAAAATAAAAGTTAAAGATTTTTTTCTGTCGCACTGCAGACGGTACATACACGACAGTCTAAATTAACCGTGCAAGTCGAAATTTGGCACACTTTCAAATCCTGATAGTGTGCTATCAGGATTTGAAAGTGCCCCATGTAACTTAAAGATTTTGAAAGTTTTGAAATTAATAGACGCGACAGTTTGTAAAATGTACTCATAAAAATTATCACCATATAGACCCTACAGTACATGTATTCAGGAAACAGAAAAAATTTAAAATCCAAAAGAAAAGTATAATCTACGAAATTTTTTACTTTCCTTTATATTGTAATTTCCGTGAAATAATTAATATACTGTATATCTAAAATTTTCTTACAGGCTACTATGAAGTCACAATAAGAATAAGATGTTTTTTTCTTTTCAAATTTACCTACAATAATTTCAATAATTCTTTAATAACTTAAAATTTCTCATTGTATATCGAGTAAGCGAAAGCAAATGCTTGTATTTAGCTAAATTTTTTAGAAGGTAATGTAAAAGTGCCAAAACATCCATATAAACGGGAAGAGGAAGAAAACGAAGATGTATCCATTCCAACGGGTTAAATCATTGGGTCAGCTCTTTTAATATTTATTTTCATTTTTATTGCTTTTATTTTAACATATTTTAAATGTTGAAATATCGAAAATATTAAGTTGTAAATAAATTAAATCCAATAGAAATATTTAAGTCTCAAATTCGTATTTTCGATACTACTGTATTTCTATCTCTCTATTATCTACAGTCAAATATGAGATGATTATTTTAAGACATGAAAACTTTATTTTACTTTTTCAATAAGTATTTCTGACTATTAGATTATTTTTCAGTTAGTTTTGGTTCTAAGAAGTTTTTATTTACAAATTTGAAAAATATTTTTATATAAGGAGTACATTTTAAATTCCACCAATATTCCTAATAAATATATTTAAAACTCCTCACGATCTGTTTTATGAATTTAATCATATATTTGAGGAGGAATTCTTAATTCTACAATTCTTCAAAAATAATATAAAAGAATATAAAAGATTTGAGCTAAAATCACCCAACCAAAGACCTTGATAGAGTCGAAAAACATAATGGAAAGAAATAGTTTTCACGTTTTGAAATAATGGTCTTGTTCTCTGACCGTGGATGATGAAAGAAATTTAGAAATAGTATCGAAAGTAATGCTACAGAGAATTAACTTGTCTTTTTTTATTTATCGATCAGATGAGTCAAAATGGTGGGGTGAGTTTTTCTACTGTTATAAAGATTCAAAGTTTGAATTTAATTTTAACTTTCTTGATCCGTTGTTTAGATTAGATCAAAATTTCATTTTCCTACTCGTCGTCTACGCTAAGCGATCTCATTCAGGATCAAACCCATTTATAATAAATAAAACTATGATAAACTCCTCATAGTGCATTGATGTCTCACGAGATCGATACGAACTGTTATTGACATAAGGTTTTATGCAATTCTTCTATATTATTTAACTTACTTTATATATAAAAATAGTGAATACAAAATAATTAATTCGTTTGTATAATTTATTAAGTGAATTAAATTAATCTGTTTCAATCAAATTATTTCATGAGTGCTATTACTTTTGGGGAATGAATGAAAGTCCGTGTTACGAAGTTCGTAGGAGAACACGAAGGAGAGGAGAAAGGCTTTAAGGAGATCTTTAAGGATTCACTTTTGGTTGACGTTAATTTTTTTTTTGTCTGGCATCTCCTGAATATCAATACAGTGTTCTTATTTCTGTTAGTTCTTATCTCATACTACTGGATTTAGATTTAGTATAACATGTTCAGAAGCCCTCCTCGCTATGCATTCTGTTATGCATGCAGAAAGCATATAATTTATTTAAATAATTTTGTAATTTGATGTTATCATGGATTAACAAGTAAAATTGTATGTGTAATATTACACTTTACGCTGTATTATGAAAGGAAACAATTACTATGCTTATTCATAGATTAACTTGAAACTTTATATAAAGTCAAAACTCTCATACACATCCTCTGAGTAATTATATATAATGTATATTTTTAGAATTATATTATTTTCTTTATATTAAAAATGATTGTCATGATTACCAGAATATATCAGTTCTTTATTAAATATATTAAAATGGTTGAGAGCCTTAATGAATGATTTATAAATTTACTTTTATTGTTGTTCGTACTTCTATCCAATATTATGTCACTTGATTAAACGTATTAAATGTATGGACAGAAGATAATTTACCTAATAATTATTTATTTGTCGGAAGATATATTATATATTCACTAATATTTGTAACCCAATGTACCCCTTGTAACTGGAATTTTTTCCAAATTACGCTAATAAACTTGAATTGAATNATATTACATAACTTTATTTCTGTATTTAATAATTTCGTTTTCTATATAGATAATAACATAGTTGTAAGTATTAATATATATTATTTTAATTTTATAGAATATATCTATATAGATATATGTGGAATAAGATAAAATGTATCGTATTTTTTATATCATTCAAAAAAATAACAACTCACAGTAAATTATAAATTTTTTACATTTATTTTTTACTGTTTAACATATAACTTCTTTTACTTTTATAAAATGCATTGTATCATTTCCTTTCCAATATTAACGATAATGAATACGGTATATAACGACCACCAAAGGATATTGTAAAAACTTAGATTAATATATAAAAAATTAAAGAATCAATCAAATTTTAATTATTTTAAATTATATTTGTGCCTAGACAATCTTATAAAAAACCAAAAACACTTTTTAAAAGAATATACATATATAGAATTAATATTTAGAATTATAATATGAAGATCTTACAAATAAATTATGTAACTTTACTTCGTACGATTTACTTGATCAGTACATTTTTTATAAACTTTTTGATACATTGATTAATCGAAATTAATCGAATAGAAGAACTTAATAATTTGAAATAATGTTTATTGATTCAACAGTTAAATAAAATCAGAAGAGATCATAACACATTTCTTACTAATTTGTTCTTCCTGAATTGTTATAGTTTCGCAATTAAAAAATGGAATTTATTAATTCAAAAATGTAAATTTGCTCAATGTACTATTACTTCAGACAGTAAAATATCTGACATGTTTGACAATTGTCAAACATCAAACTGTTAGATGAAAAATTTGATGTGCTGTAATTTAATAACTAGCTAAATTAGATAATCAGCTTTAAATTTTATCAGTATCGATTTAAAAACTATTTTTAAAAAAGCTGAATGATTTCTACAGTCGTAAACATAAAAGAGGTAATAAATTTCGCTGATTGGTTTCATTAATTCCAATAAAGCTCTATACAGCGATCATCATCAAATGTTTTCTCACATTTCCACATTGATACATTTACGTAATTAAAATTTATAGAAGACAATTGTTTTATTTAAATATTTTTAAAAATTTTAAATATGCATGAATTAAATTGAGAGGAAAGTTTCCAAATGGTAACATTTGACTATTTTATCTAATAAAGGTTACAGAACTCAATCGATAACAATATGTAGCATTTACATTTTCAGTTGGACGTAAGGGCTCGTCAAAATGACCATGCAGTCAAAATGAGACATTGGAGAAGGCAAATCCATTTAGGAATTGATAAATTACACATTATATTAATCAATTTGTATATCAAGTTTTTTCCGGAAATAGTTAAACAATTTATAAATTAAAACTAAAAAAATAGTACAGCAAAAAATAATCTGAATTATATTTTCTTATGATCATTTTGAAATTATATATTGTTATCTCAGTAAGATTTAAATGTAGTCATTAGTTGTTTTAATATATTACACGAAGTTAAGTCACATGCCAAGTTGGTAGAACTTATTGCTCTCTGACACGGATGGTAGTACTACTAGAACAATTCAGGTTTCACTTAACATTCACCAGTGATCTATTACGAAAAACAAATGATGCAAAGCTGTTGATGTTAATAGTAGATAATGCGCAAATTTGACGAAGTCTGAACGACTTTTTCAAAGACAGCAACCATAGACTGCACTATTTATCGTCTTACTTATATGTTAGATCTAGTTAAAAACACATTATCCAAAAAAACTTCTTGCTCAGAGAATTCTCTAATTGCCCCACAGAGACATCATGTCTTATTAGAGAAGTTGTAAATACCTTAGCAGAAAATATTGTGTCGACTTTTTTATTATTTGATGTTTAACATTATTTTATCTTTCTAAAAATGCTTTTGAAAATGTTTTGTTTTGTTTAAATTTGAATTTGTCATTATGATTTGCATTTTTTTTTAATAAATGATATTACTGTTCAATCGAAATCTGATACAATAAGAGATTTATAAAAAATTTCGGGGTTTGTTTATTTTTTTTTATTTTTCTGATTTATATCGATTTATTTTATGTTTTATCTTTTTTAATTTATACCGAATAAATGCTTTAAATCAGGATCTCACCGGAGTCGGTGTAAATTTAAAAGGAAGGCCAATAAGCAAATCAGATATGCATTGTACAGTATCTGCATATTTAATACTTAAATTATAATAATTTAAAAATTCTTAAAAACATTTTCTCTGCGATTTACAGAATTTTTCAAATATAAAAACGTCATTATAAATAACATTACACACACACATATACACACATATATATATACTGTATATATAATATATATATATACATACATATATATACAGTATAAACTACTCGAGTAAATCGATGGGAAAAATTTTTTTAAAGGAGTCAATACATGAAAACGGTTGGAAACATTTGCTTTAAATGGTGGACAATGAAATGAAGATTTCAAAATATAAAATTTTTCTATAGTTTAATTGCATTAATGAAACGATATTCTGCTTCAGCATAAGAAGACTAAACTAAACAGAGACATTAATTTATGTTAAACATTTCTAATAAGAATAGAAAAATTTTGTGTATGGAATCATATTATAACATTTTTTAATACGATTCGTGCAAATAGTTATTCAATATCGTATTAAAGCTAAATCACTAATGAATAATGTGTTACTATTTAAAATAAACGAATAATTTTCAACGCAACTGATTTTATTTAAATTAAACTGTGCTAAAATGGTTGAAATTATATACCAAAACGTAATAAAATATCGATAGCTCCTATCAACCAGCGAGAGAGAATTAAGAAATCTAACATCCGTTGTTCCGAAGTCTACGGAGAATCTTATGTCACAGAAGCTGCCACGCATCA
The DNA here is from genome assembly GCF_000671375.1 of Centruroides sculpturatus. NCBI lineage: Eukaryota > Metazoa > Arthropoda > Arachnida > Scorpiones > Buthidae > Centruroides > Centruroides sculpturatus. Next base: position 474,396 of record NW_019384522.1, read on the forward strand.
CAAAATGCACATAGAACCGTAACGGCCTGTACTGTACATGCCATAGAATCTTGGAGTAATTGAATAACTCAATTAAGACGGTCGCTGTCGTCCATGAAATCGTACGACGATCGAATCTGGTTTAGATCCTAGGCTTACCAGAGCTAAGGTCACTAAATGGTATAATACAGTAACGGACTATATCCGCTTTCAGAAATTTGAAATTATCAGAAAATCGGCTATTTTTGAAACTGGCTAATTTTGAATTTGGCGAGTGTAGTTCACCGTGCGGCCGCTTTGTTTTGGCTTCCGTAGTGTACGCATCGCACAAAGTCAGTTCTATTTAAGATAAAAATTACCTCGTTTAATTATCTTAATATTGACCTATACATAGTATTCTATATTTTAAGAGAATTAACAGTGATCAAACAGATCTTGCTTTAGAAATGTATTAATTTGTATTTTTTTAATACAATTTCATTCTTTACTTTTCTTTGTTTATTTTATATTTTAAGTATTGATATATAGTTAGCTCTTGTCCAGAAAACTTTAAAATCCAGACATTTGGACTATTTCCGGTCGCAAGCTTAAAGGATAATTGGTCCGATACAGAGCAGCAGGGTCGCCACATTGTACAGTACATTTAATTAGGTCTATCAGATTAAAAAAAAAATTATGAATAAAAGACAAATTGTTTGAAATGAAGAATATGTGTGTTTGAATAAGCTTAAAATAAATAAAATTTAATTAGTTAAAGAATTTAACCTTTTATTCCAAAAACGTTAAATGTACTGTACGAGTTATTTCTCAGAGTTAATTTTAATAATAATTATTGAACGTTTTATAAAAAAAAAGGGAGAACATTTTTAAAGTTAAAATGGAGGGAATGCTCTTTTGGATATCATTTGGTAATCCTACATAGGCCTAAGACTATATTTGGTAACTCTACAAAAACAATTTTGTTCAGTATGGACAACTTGACTCACAATAGGATCGTCCATTAAGGATGAATAAATAAAGGGGACAGCGCCCCGACTTATATTCTTAATAAATTATGGGAATATGGATCAGATTCGACCCAAACCCTCTATTACAATAGTCTATTATCGTACCGCGTGGCTGGGTTGGGTTGTGAACATTAATTTTAAATAATGTAATAATAAAAAATTTTAAGAATGAAAATAGAAATTGTAGAAATAAAAATTTTAATATATTGATTTAATCAATCAATTGATTTATTCAATGAATCAATCAGTTTATCAATTGATGTGTGCGCGCGCCCAAAAAGTTTTCAATGCTTTTATTCTTATTGTTTGAAAAAAAAGAAAAAAAAATATGATTTAGAGTTTGATCTACATAGTCTTAAAATTTTGATCTCCGGCACTTCGTTGGCTATTTCGATTCAAAACACAAAATAAAAGTTAAAGATTTTTTTCTGTCGCACTGCAGACGGTACATACACGACAGTCTAAATTAACCGTGCAAGTCGAAATTTGGCACACTTTCAAATCCTGATAGTGTGCTATCAGGATTTGAAAGTGCCCCATGTAACTTAAAGATTTTGAAAGTTTTGAAATTAATAGACGCGACAGTTTGTAAAATGTACTCATAAAAATTATCACCATATAGACCCTACAGTACATGTATTCAGGAAACAGAAAAAATTTAAAATCCAAAAGAAAAGTATAATCTACGAAATTTTTTACTTTCCTTTATATTGTAATTTCCGTGAAATAATTAATATACTGTATATCTAAAATTTTCTTACAGGCTACTATGAAGTCACAATAAGAATAAGATGTTTTTTTCTTTTCAAATTTACCTACAATAATTTCAATAATTCTTTAATAACTTAAAATTTCTCATTGTATATCGAGTAAGCGAAAGCAAATGCTTGTATTTAGCTAAATTTTTTAGAAGGTAATGTAAAAGTGCCAAAACATCCATATAAACGGGAAGAGGAAGAAAACGAAGATGTATCCATTCCAACGGGTTAAATCATTGGGTCAGCTCTTTTAATATTTATTTTCATTTTTATTGCTTTTATTTTAACATATTTTAAATGTTGAAATATCGAAAATATTAAGTTGTAAATAAATTAAATCCAATAGAAATATTTAAGTCTCAAATTCGTATTTTCGATACTACTGTATTTCTATCTCTCTATTATCTACAGTCAAATATGAGATGATTATTTTAAGACATGAAAACTTTATTTTACTTTTTCAATAAGTATTTCTGACTATTAGATTATTTTTCAGTTAGTTTTGGTTCTAAGAAGTTTTTATTTACAAATTTGAAAAATATTTTTATATAAGGAGTACATTTTAAATTCCACCAATATTCCTAATAAATATATTTAAAACTCCTCACGATCTGTTTTATGAATTTAATCATATATTTGAGGAGGAATTCTTAATTCTACAATTCTTCAAAAATAATATAAAAGAATATAAAAGATTTGAGCTAAAATCACCCAACCAAAGACCTTGATAGAGTCGAAAAACATAATGGAAAGAAATAGTTTTCACGTTTTGAAATAATGGTCTTGTTCTCTGACCGTGGATGATGAAAGAAATTTAGAAATAGTATCGAAAGTAATGCTACAGAGAATTAACTTGTCTTTTTTTATTTATCGATCAGATGAGTCAAAATGGTGGGGTGAGTTTTTCTACTGTTATAAAGATTCAAAGTTTGAATTTAATTTTAACTTTCTTGATCCGTTGTTTAGATTAGATCAAAATTTCATTTTCCTACTCGTCGTCTACGCTAAGCGATCTCATTCAGGATCAAACCCATTTATAATAAATAAAACTATGATAAACTCCTCATAGTGCATTGATGTCTCACGAGATCGATACGAACTGTTATTGACATAAGGTTTTATGCAATTCTTCTATATTATTTAACTTACTTTATATATAAAAATAGTGAATACAAAATAATTAATTCGTTTGTATAATTTATTAAGTGAATTAAATTAATCTGTTTCAATCAAATTATTTCATGAGTGCTATTACTTTTGGGGAATGAATGAAAGTCCGTGTTACGAAGTTCGTAGGAGAACACGAAGGAGAGGAGAAAGGCTTTAAGGAGATCTTTAAGGATTCACTTTTGGTTGACGTTAATTTTTTTTTTGTCTGGCATCTCCTGAATATCAATACAGTGTTCTTATTTCTGTTAGTTCTTATCTCATACTACTGGATTTAGATTTAGTATAACATGTTCAGAAGCCCTCCTCGCTATGCATTCTGTTATGCATGCAGAAAGCATATAATTTATTTAAATAATTTTGTAATTTGATGTTATCATGGATTAACAAGTAAAATTGTATGTGTAATATTACACTTTACGCTGTATTATGAAAGGAAACAATTACTATGCTTATTCATAGATTAACTTGAAACTTTATATAAAGTCAAAACTCTCATACACATCCTCTGAGTAATTATATATAATGTATATTTTTAGAATTATATTATTTTCTTTATATTAAAAATGATTGTCATGATTACCAGAATATATCAGTTCTTTATTAAATATATTAAAATGGTTGAGAGCCTTAATGAATGATTTATAAATTTACTTTTATTGTTGTTCGTACTTCTATCCAATATTATGTCACTTGATTAAACGTATTAAATGTATGGACAGAAGATAATTTACCTAATAATTATTTATTTGTCGGAAGATATATTATATATTCACTAATATTTGTAACCCAATGTACCCCTTGTAACTGGAATTTTTTCCAAATTACGCTAATAAACTTGAATTGAATTGAAATATATTAAAAATGATTGTAGATCAAAAGTATATCTTATATAAAAAATGACTATCTGAAATTGTCTAATTAACAAAATATTTTAAAAATTTATAGGCTTAAATCGTCTTGAGAATATTTAAGTGATAAGATTTTTACATTAACTAGCAGAGTTGTTTTAAACTGTATTTCTGATCTACCACTGTATATCTATAAATTATTACTTAATTAGCTCTTCTAACAAGATAGATTGTAAAAGTTATTTCATAGTCATTCTTGATATTAGTGTGATTGAAAAATGTATATTAATAACATAAATATGCGTAAGGTTAATAAACCGTTTCAAAATGTTAAGAATATAACGTCGATTCTTAGTGAAAAAATCTGATTTATGAAATGAAATTTCAATTGGATTAGTTAAATTTGAAATTAATTATTCAAAATCTGAAAAATGCATGAATGAAAGTTATAACAGATTTACTTAATATATTAATATTAGATTTTGCTTAAATTAATATATTAATATTTATTTTTATACAAAAATATTTAATTAATATTTAGTAATTCAGTTACATAAAAAATACTTTACCGTACGTTAATTAAAAGGTAAATTTCGTGTTATGTTTACATAACAACATATGGATATGTTACGTCAATAAAATCAAAAATAAATAATACTACATTTAGAAATATCCAAGGATAAAATGCTAAATATTTAAGTCTATTTTTAAAAGTTTAAATAGCAAAAGATTTATTTTGTAGTTAAATAAATATGAATTTTATATAACAAAATTTTGAATTTATTTCTTCGTAAATTTTGACTGACAAATTTGTTTCTTTTGCTTCCATAATTTCAGTAGCGTTTTGTATTTTGTAATTTTGGTGTAATTATTTACTTTTCTAAACTGAAAACTGTTATTATTATTAAGGTAAAATTAACATAACAACATTATATTATTCTATTATATTTCTTATATTTATTCAGATTTCTTCAAAAGATATATAAACAAAAACTTAAGAATTTATATAAAATCAATAATCTTCATTCTCTAAGTACTGTACATCGCAGATAATAGTATAATTACAGAATCGTTTTCATTCATTTCACATCTCAACGAATAATCTCAGTCGACATCGAGCATACAAAGCAAATAATGCACACAGAATGGTAGAGTAGTTGTTGAATGACCTTGACGCAGTGCAGAAGCGATCGTGAGAAATAGACCACGTGGATATTGAACTCTCCAGGAATTGAATTTGTAGAATATTTTATTCCTGAGAATTTAATAAGTTTTATCTACGAGAATTTGTAATGTTAGATGAACGAAGCTTATCATCGAGAGCCTCAGAACAGGTCGCCTTGGCCCGGGCCATCACTTCCTTACTTGGTTGTAGTTATTCGATCCAATATACTAACGACTCAGCAGCTTGGTTATTTTAAGTATGGATACCAAGATCTACTGTCTGAAATGGATCAGCACAATAGAATTCAAATTTACAGTATTAAACAAAAAGGATCAAAAGTTGCAATTAAATAAAATCAATCCTATCAATTAATAAATTAGAATACAAAACAAAAATAAAAAATAATTTTTTTTTTCAAATTTTATATCTTAAATTTAAATGCATTATTTTGTACCGTACTTCATTTATTGTGGTAATTTATAAGTTATACAATTTATTATTTGAGTTGGTATTAATCGAGACAGGCAAGGACCCACACTTGGAAAGATGCCAGCATTTAACTACTTCAGACAAACATTTAGAGGATGATAAGGTCAATGTTATTTAACAGAAGCAAAGAGACCAGGAAAAGAAGGAAGATGAAAGAATCTACATTTATAAACAATATTTACCATTTATAATTTAAAGTAAATAATTTTTTTATTGAATGAAAACTTTAAATAAACTAACTGAAATTTTATCTGACTCTTTTTAAACTGTATACTAAAATTAGAATAAAATATACTTTTTTTTTTAATAATACTTTTCCATTCAATCTTTTATTAAATTCTCGAGTATTTAAATTAATCTTAAATAATACTTTACAGAATAAACTTTCCGCTTACTTTTTACTACAGAACAATATTTTTTATGATAAGCAATCTTAAGTTATTTTATTTGAAATAATATATATTATGACAATTTCATAATAGACAAAAAGGAGAAAAGTTAAAATATTGATTTTTATATTAAGATTATTACCGTAATTGGATTTCCTTATTATATAGGACTTAGGACATAACAAAGATTAACCTTTTATAAAGGGAATATAAAAATTACAAACAAAATTAATTACTCAAATGAATCTTATTCTATTTTAATTTGAATTAAATTATAGTTTTTGGATTTCATTGTTTTAATCATTAATATAGTTAATTATGTAATTTATAAATTGTTAGATCCAGAGCAATTATCAACACTCTACAGCGAATAAAATCGGTATAAATAGCATATTGACAAAATAAAATCGAATGAATAATCACAAGTTATTCAATAAACAATAAATGCGTAAACAATCTGAATTAATCTTATAAAAACAAAACAAAACAAACAATTAATAAAGTAAAAATACATTTAAAATAAGTGTTTCAATGTTGTTATTGTATTTACTTTTTTAAAGAAATAATGAGTCTAATACAATAACATATGACTGAATTTTATGGAAACAAAAAATATATCTGTCAAATTTGGAACAATTTCGAGCTGTATTACAGAGTATACGTTTTAATTAACTCTTAAATAAACTTCTATCTATATTATGCTAACACCTTAATAAATGGTATGTAATTTTAATATAAATATAAAATTGCAATTTTTAAACATTTGAAAATATAAATTGTTCATCCGTCGTTCGCTCCAGTTGACAGTCCAGAATTTTACAAACACTGTCAACTGGAGCGAACAATGGATGAACATTAAAGATGGAAGTTTAAAGGTTGCCTAATGTAAAGACCACCAGACAGTGGTCTTTACATTTGACAATCTTTAAACTTATGCTGTTGCATGCACCAGCTGCAGTCAGGGATTTTATCTGGGCAGTCTTTTTCCATATATCCAAGCTTGCAATAATTATAACATTGTAGGATAGATATAAAATCATCTCAGCTGCATCTCAACTATTTTAAATTCACTTTCCTTAATGCAATAAGCTTCTGTATCTTTGGATCCAATTCAATAACCCAGTTAGTAGAGTTTTTATTTCTGGGTCCTAATCGGTATTTAAGCTTCTCATGATTTTGAAACTTCTCAGGGAAGTATTTATCCATGAAATTTTCATTTTTGCTATATAGTAAGTTNAATATAAATATTTACATATTCATATTATGCCTGTTTTTGGACACTCAAGTATCAAAAAACAGACATAATTGTCCAATCTGTAGATACGAGTCCAGATACAGTCTACAGAATGATTCTCGTTGGATTAGAATCTTGAGAAAATGAAAAAAAAAAAAAAACAATACAGATCCATGAACATCATGAAAAGAAACCGCTTTGCAGGTGATAGTATCATGATATGAAGAGATATGGAGCTACGGCCATTAAGCATATTTTTGCAAGGGGTACCATTATTGCAAAAAGAAAATACAGAGACAAAGTTCTGGAGCATTACGTAAAAATTTTCCAATGTTCTGTGGATACAGATATCGTTTTCTTGCACGATAATTCTCACGTACACAGAGCTGCACTCATAAATGACTTTCTTGACAGTGAAGATATTTGTTGCATGGAATGACTAGCAAGATATTCTGACCTTAATCCAATATAACACAAGCTGCATCTCGTCAGCTTCACTAAAAACACTCTAGGAGCTTCAAGATACTCTTGTTCAAGAATAGACTTTGCTCCCGACAATGCTGATAATTTTCCTTATTAATTCTTTCCGTCTTCTGGGAACTAAGAGGGCATTTACTAAGTCCAAATAAACAATGTTATAACCAGCATGTGCAACCGCTGTGCAGCGTATGCGTGCAGGAACAACTATATACCATACCGATCATTTTCTGTGCAAAAAAATTTACGACAATACTTCGTACCTTTTCTTCTTATTTTCTGGTTTGACGCAATTTAAAGCAAATTATTTCTTTTCAATTGTTTTAATACATTAAGAATAGAATGTTCTGCTCGTATGTTAGGTTTTACGCTGTTATGATAAATAATTCCTGATAAATAGTTCCTGAGATATAGGCCAAATTAATCGTTATGCTTATATTTTTGGACATGGGTGTATATATTCATTTATAAGTTGGCTAGAAGATTATTCACTACTTCCCAAAGTTGACAGAAATATAAGCTATCATTTGCGTGTATATAAATTTCAAAATTTATTATTAATAACTTTTAAAAGATAAATACTATTGCAAAATATTTTTTAAAATCCAGCAACGAGTTGCGTAACTTTTCCGGCAAAAACATTTAAAACTCCGCCATCCGTTATGATATTTTATTAAAATATTTTTTATATTATTAATTATTATAAAATGGCAAACAGCTTAATTTTGATAGTAGAGATGAGTTTTATTTTTAAAAATTTAAATGCTAACAACGAGTAAAACCTTCAGTAAGTCCGACCCCATTCGAGATATGACACTTGACCTTTAACCAATCCTCCTAATAAACAAGCCATCCCGCGAAATTTCAAAAATTTTCGACAAAAAGGCACAGGCATTATTAAGCTTTAAAGTGGGTGAACAAAATCGTGCCACATTAACGTCCACACACACAGAAAAAAGAAATTCAGATTTTTTGTATTTCTCGTCGTTTCAAGGTCCCATTAGTCCAAAAATGTAAAATTCTGCGGGTCATATGACCGATTGCCATACTTTCCTTCTGTTATATATAACAGCCGAAAAAATAAAAATATATAAATGATGGGTTGTTATAATAAAAACAAAGAATAATTTCTATTTATAATTGTTTATAATAAATCTATATCTTTGTTTATTATTAATTTTAAATAATGTAATAATAAAAAATTTTAAGAATGAAAATAGAAATTGTAGAAATAAAAATTTTAATATATTGATTTAATCAATCAATTGATTTATTCAATGAATCAATCAGTTTATCAATTGATGTGTGCGCGCGCCCAAAAAGTTTTCAATGCTTTTATTCTTATTGTTTGAAAAAAAAGAAAAAAAAATATGATTTAGAGTTTGATCTACATAGTCTTAAAATTTTGATCTCCGGCACTTCGTTGGCTATTTCGATTCAAAACACAAAATAAAAGTTAAAGATTTTTTTCTGTCGCACTGCAGACGGTACATACACGACAGTCTAAATTAACCGTGCAAGTCGAAATTTGGCACACTTTCAAATCCTGATAGTGTGCTATCATGATTTGAAAGTGCCCCATGTAACTTAAAGATTTTGAAAGTTTTGAAATTAATAGACGCGACAGTTTGTAAAATGTACTCATAAAAATTATCACCATATAGACCCTACAGTACATGTATTCAGGAAACAGAAAAAATTTAAAATCCAAAAGAAAAGTATAATCTACGAAATTTTTTACTTTCCTTTATATTGTAATTTCCGTGAAATAATTAATATACTGTATATCTAAAATTTTCTTACATGCTACTATGAAGTCACAATAAGAATAAGATGTTTTTTTCTTTTCAAATTTACCTACAATAATTTCAATAATTCTTTAATAACTTAAAATTTCTCATTGTATATCGAGTAAGCGAAAGCAAATGCTTGTATTTAGCTAAATTTTTTAGAAGGTAATGTAAAAGTGCCAAAACATCCATATAAACGGGAAGAGGAAGAAAACGAAGATGTATCCATTCCAACGGGTTAAATCATTGTTACAGTTGGGTCAGCTCTTTTAATATTTATTTTCATTTTTATTGCTTTTATTTTAACATATTTTAAATGTTGAAATATCGAAAATATTAAGTTGTAAATAAATTAAATCCAATAGAAATATTTAAGTCTCAAATTCGTATTTTCGATACTACTGTATTTCTATCTCTCTATTATCTACAGTCAAATATGAGATGATTATTTTAAGACATGAAAACTTTATTTTACTTTTTCAATAAGTATTTCTGACTATTAGATTATTTTTCAGTTAGTTTTGGTTCTAAGAAGTTTTTATTTACAAATTTGAAAAATATTTTTATATAAGGAGTACATTTTAAATTCCACCAATATTCCTAATAAATATATTTAAAACTCCTCACGATCTGTTTTATGAATTTAATCATATATTTGAGGAGGAATTCTTAATTCTACAATTCTTCAAAAATAATATAAAAGAATATAAAAGATTTGAGCTAAAATCACCCAACCAAAGACCTTGATAGAGTCGAAAAACATAATGGAAAGAAATAGTTTTCACGTTTTGAAATAATGGTCTTGTTCTCTGACCGTGGATGATGAAAGAAATTTAGAAATAGTATCGAAAGTAATGCTACAGAGAATTAACTTGTCTTTTTTTATTTATCGATCAGATGAGTCAAAATGGTGGGGTGAGTTTTTCTACTGTTATAAAGATTCAAAGTTTGAATTTAATTTTAACTTTCTTGATCCGTTGTTTAGATTAGATCAAAATTTCATTTTCCTACTCGTCGTCTACGCTAAGCGATCTCATTCAGGATCAAACCCATTTATAATAAATAAAACTATGATAAACTCCTCATAGTGCATTGATGTCTCACGAGATCGATACGAACTGTTATTGACATAAGGTTTTATGCAATTCTTCTATATTATTTAACTTACTTTATATATAAAAATAGTGAATACAAAATAATTAATTCGTTTGTATAATTTATTAAGTGAATTAAATTAATCTGTTTCAATCAAATTATTTCATGAGTGCTATTACTTTTGGGGAATGAATGAAAGTCCGTGTTACGAAGTTCGTAGGAGAACACGAAGGAGAGGAGAAAGGCTTTAAGGAGATCTTTAAGGATTCACTTTTGGTTGACGTTAATTTTTTTTTTGTCTGGCATCTCCTGAATATCAATACAGTGTTCTTATTTCTGTTAGTTCTTATCTCATACTACTGGATTTAGATTTAGTATAACATGTTCAGAAGCCCTCCTCGCTATGCATTCTGTTATGCATGCAGAAAGCATATAATTTATTTAAATAATTTTGTAATTTGATGTTATCATGGATTAACAAGTAAAATTGTATGTGTAATATTACACTTTACGCTGTATTATGAAAGGAAACAATTACTATGCTTATTCATAGATTAACTTGAAACTTTATATAAAGTCAAAACTCTCATACACATCCTCTGGGTAATTATATATAATGTATATTTTTAGAATTATATTATTTTCTTTATATTAAAAATGATTGTCATGATTACNAGAGTTTATGATAAACGTTATTTAAAATAAAATATTGCATTTAATTGTTATTAAATTAATACCTATACATAAAAATGTACACTAACAAGTTTTTTTTTATTATAAAATGATTACACAGTATAAACAAATTAAGTTTTTTAAATGAGAGAAAGACTTAGCACTATAATATAAAAACTTTTAACCGTTTAGCATTCGGAGGTTATTGTGAACGAATAAACAACAAAGATAAAGTGGGGAAAAAGGTAAGACAAAACAAAAAATTATCAAGAAAGGAAAACACATTGCAAATGAACAAAGACAGGTGACGAAGAAATAAGTTAAAGTAGAACAGTTTACAGCAAACACAGACAAGATGCAAAATATTTGCATATCAATGGCGACAGAGCGCAAATATATTTAGTTTTATTGTAAAATAGTTACTTTTACTTCAAGTCTCCCTGTATTAAAAAATATGAAATTTGAAAGCTGAAATCCGCATAAAACTAGACACGAGAAACATGCATGTTTAGTGTATTATATTGCTCACTCGAAACGATATGACAGTTATATGCAATAGCAATTGCACACGGAAGAGCTATTATTTCTCGATGAAAAGAGAGAACATTGATAAACACGAATAGTTAAATTAACGATTATACTTTACGAATAGCCATTGACGTTTTCCATATCAATTTATCTTACAACGTAAAAATAAATGATAATTACACTTTCGCAAGAGACAGGCGAAACTGCCAAAACTAGACAAATCAGTATTGTTAGTATTATCATAAAAAATTATTACAAATACATTTGACTGGAAACTATATTAGAGTCATAAAAACTAATAGGATGATAACATTTAAACAAATATAATGACCCGAAAACGAATATCGTATATGTTTGTTAGTAGATGATTGCCGATTGTTGAAAAATTCAAAAAGGCATTCGTATAAAATCACGTAGAGAATTTGAAATCAGCGACTCTCCTGCATAGAATTCGTCACATAGAAAAAACTACATACATATTCGCAGATGAAAATACTTTCAATTAGAAATTCCGAAGTCAGCACCCTAGCGAATAAGTCAAAGTTCCCATTATCCCTGGTCATTCTATAATTATGTTTATTATAGATAAATAAAAAATAAGATAGAAAATTTTCTGATTATTTATTCATTACAAAATTATAGTAAAACTGTTATAACTCTAATAGATTCAAATGATTCGCTGAGGAATTTATCAGCAAATTTCTAAAGACGCTATAATTGGAACTTATTTGGATAATGACGCACAAAATCGTCAAGAGCCGAGAGATTACAACGCATTGATGATTGGAACTACTCAGTGAAATTTTTTATATTTATACACGTCAAAATTTAAACCCTTAGAAATGACTTAAATCAAACTTTTTTCCAGGGATAAATAAAATAATAATAATAATAATAATAAACTTTATTAGCATAAAGGAAAGTGTCCCTGTTGCAGGGGGTTGTACAAAAAGGTATTATTTGTACGAAAAATCCATTTAAAAAATAATAAAAATGCCGAATCTATAAATGGAATTTAACATAAAAATAAAATAATAAATTTTTTAAACGAAACTTGTGTAAAATATTTCTTCCATAGTGAAAATATTGTGACATTATCTGAATTGCTGTAATATTATTATTATATTTTAAATTTAAATATCATATATAAGAAATTAAATATGGCACCAGAACAAAAGATCCACATTTTGTTTGAAATTTGAAATGTGAATCTTCTGTTATGGATTTTAAAGTTAGTTTCTCTTTAAAAAGAATGAGATCAAATATATTAAAGGTTATTTTTAAAATTAAATGTAACATTGTAAGAAATTGTTTTCAATACATTTCAATTATTTACTTTATAAAATATCTCAATTTTATACATTTGATTAGGAATTATATTTCTAAAGATTTCGATTGTCAATTATTCCCTTCCAACAGAAGTTCATTTAAGAATTTATCAATAATTTTAAATTTTTGACTTAAATTAAAATCAATAGTTTGTTGAATTAAAACAGAAAAAAAAATTGACATTAAATATTTGGAAACCAATTTTCCATTATAAAGTTCAATATTTTTAATCTTTTCGAAAATTTTCCGAAAATAGCATTTTACTTAAAATTTCAAAATTATAAATCAATATAATAATAATTCTAGAATTAAAATTTAAAAAAAAAACTAAATTTTTGATAAAATCTAACATCTTTAAAATCAAAAAATGAATAAATAAATTGAATTTTCTAATTTTTCTTCTTAATTATATAAGCCTAAAACTTTAGAGTATTAAATTTATCAAACTCAAATGAAAGTATAGACTTATTTTGACAAGTAAACTTAGTTAAGACTTTAAAAAAAATCCGTATAATAGCAGGAATAACGACAGTTAAAATAACTTCTAAATATAACATAAATATATACATATTTATTTTTAAAAGTTGTATATATTTATACAATTTCAATTAATAAAATTAATTTAGAGAATATTAAAATATTGTTGAAAATTATATACAGTAAATTTATTAAAACAATTTTTAATGTCGTTAAATATATTAAATAAATTTATTAAAGAAAATTTGAAAATAAATATTTTATTGCAATATAAAATAAACGAAATAAAATAAGCAATTTTTAGAAAATGAATATAATTTAAATATGGAAAATTATTTATAAAATAAACAAACGAAAGTCTAAAAATATGTTTCTAATTTAAATTTTGAAGAAATTCTCTTAAAAATTTTTTTGTTAATTCAATTGTTTTACCAATGTTAAAACATTTCACAATAAAAAAATTATCATTAATATCAAAAATAGTATTTTTTGTTATAAAGTAATAATTTCTTTCATTTCATCAACTGTCAAAACTGTTAATCTGAATTAAAGCTAGGAACTTTCTTTAAAAAAAATACTATTTCTTTAAAAGTGTTTCTATAAACTATTTAATTTTATGTATAATGAATATCGCTTTTATCATAATTACATGCAAAACGTTTCTGCAGACAACAATTCTATATTTTTAGCTATTAAACGATCGACTGATTATAGTATTTTATGAAGTTTTTTGAAATAATTAAAATTGAAATTGCACTTTATTTATATTTTACAGACGTTATTGGATAAATAGATTCAATATTGCTTATAAAAACATTACTGAATCTATTAACTTAAATCTAACTAAATTCAGAAAAATCTATTACTTTTTCTTCTTATCATGCTAACGCACAAGTTCAAATATATATACAGGTATCATGATTTTTAAATGTTTTATGAGCTTTGTTATAATTTATGTTAAAAATTAATAAGGCAAAAATGAAAAGCTGTCGTTTGAATAAATCGAATTCAAAATATAATATTATAACATAAAAAATATAAAATATTAATAAAATAATCAATTTATTTAACATTTATACGATATAAATTCTGAATAAGCTCGTATAATTTGTCAAATAAAATTTAAAATATTTGTTTTCAGTATAAATCAATTACAGAGATTTGATTTTTTTTCATTTATATACAGTTATAATACAGTCCATATAATTTACTGTATATATCTGGAAAGATAATTTACACTTATATACTTATATACAATATACATTTTTGTTATAATTAAAATACTCGAAAACAAATTTCTTTATAAATAGTTTCTATATTATTAAATTATCTGTTGTAGAAAGAATAGTTGGTATAAATTTGTCTTTTATTTTACCGATGAATCACGAAAAAACAGTAAAATAGAAGGAAAATTCCAAAGAAAATTTCGATTAAAATAAACTTTTGTAAAAAATTCGGATAAAATATAGTTGTATTTTATTACCTTATCAATAAGCATGTTTAAATAAATAATTTAAAAATAAAGAAATATCAATAACATAGCAGTAAGATTTCCACAATTTAAATACTAAATAATATGCACTGTTTCTTGAATATATAAATATATTATTAATAATAACATGCTAATTAAATAAATATATTTATATATACATTTCATTTTCTTTCTTCGCCCCAAATTGATATAATTATAATGAGAAATTAGATTATTGACAACAACATAAATACAAATAAAAACAGCATATTTATTTCTGTCAAAGTAATAATAAATGGAATAAAAAGAATATCTTACGTCAGAAGTTTGTAAATAAAAAAAAATGCAAAAATTTTATTCTTCTTTAACTGTTTTTTTTTTTTCTATTTAAATTTATATGCTAGTAAATTCATATTTAAAAAAATACATAAAACAAACTGCAATAGTGATATTATGTCTATTGTTATTCTAAAAGTATATAAATATTCTAGGAAAATCCTTTCTAGAGAAAATTTAAAATAATTCTGGTACTAATTAGCATATTAAAATAATGCATAGAAATTAATTAATGGCTAACAAATTTTGCATAAATCTAATTATTTAGGTTTCATTAATATATATAATTATAAATTTTCTCATTAAAAAATTTTAAAAATTATTATTTTATTTATACAATTATATAAGTAGAAATTTACTACTTTTGATATGAATAATAAAAATAACTCCATTTAAAACAATAGTAGACTAAACGTTACTATATTAGTGGTTTAATAGGAAAAGTCATTTTTACCTTATTGACTTTTCATTAAACACTAACCACATGTTACTGAAAATTTTCCTCAGAAATTTTTTTCAGTCACATAAATTTAATTAATAATATGATTTATTAAAAATTTGAGTATCAACATCATAACCAAATTTCCACTTAATTAAAAATTATCTTTCGCATAATAATTAAAACAAAACAGCTTAAATCTTCATATTTAATTTTATAAATTATTAACTGTTTATTGAACATTTTCAAAATTATGCTAAATTTTAAAATAATTTTTACGCCCCATCTCTTTCAATTAGTAGCTTTTTTCGAAATCTATTTAAACTTAAAAGAAAAAATTAAAACACAGTATTTAATTTACATTTGTTAATGAAAATACTAGTATATCTGCATAAATCGATGGTATTACCACATTAAAGTATTACTTAGAAAAACTCAACTCCAAAAAATTGGATTACACTTAATTGCAATTTTTCACTCCCTTTATTAATACGAAACGAAATAATTTATGAGATAAGTAAACAATTTTATTAATTTATATATTATCCATTTACTAAATCAAAGAATAATAAATAATAATAATAATAGAATTAAATTGAAATAAATTTTAGTAGACAGACAAAACTCGTGTCTGTAATATTCATTCTCATTTATTTTAATTTTTGAAATAATTTTATTTTTTTCACTTGATCAATTAAATTTAAAAATCTAATCAAATTAAAAATTTAACTTATTAAATAAAAATATAAAATGACATATTAAAACGATCAAATTTTATTTTAATATTTTGAGTACGAAATAACGAAACAATTTGTTAATTAAATCTATTTTTCTCATAGAGAATTTGCATTATTCGAGACGACGTTAATTGAATTACGGTTTAATTCACGAAAGAATTTTTAAACACGTTCCACACGAAAGATTAAAATAGTTTATAGTTTATTAAGAGTTAAATGATTTAAAAAGAATTGAGTAAATGTTTATTGGAAAGTATTGCATTTAGAAATCGATAAGTTAAATCGTAGACCGTTTGTTACGCAACACACGATGCAAGAGAAGGCCAAGTGTGTCGTCTGCTACAGTGATTAAGAAACCGTAACAGTAGTCGGGACGGTTTCGATCGGTATGGCCAAGGTATTGTATTATAATAATAATTACTGACGATCTTACCGTTCTCAAGAACGAAACATCGTCCTGTTCGGATCCTCCTTCTGCCGGATCCCCCATTTTCAATCTTTAGTGAAATCCAGCCGAAGCTGGATTCAACTGGGAATCTTCCTTATATCAAACGGTGCAGTTACGGGTTAGGCTTAGATCCGCTGTCGTCGTCGTAGTCGTCGTTTCCGTCTTTTTTTACCGTCCGATGTTCAAATACCGAACATGAAGACGGTCGTCGAGACGAATTCCGTCTTGAATCGTAGCTCGATTGGTTACACGAGTACGTGATAGCAAAAGTCTACGGACACTATTTTGGTTGTGGAACTTTCGCTTGCGCAGACGCTGCATTAGCGTGTTCTTGTTGGCGTTGTGCCCGGGACTGTTTGACGTTGCACGTGATCGACACCATCATATGCGGATGAGAATACTTCTCCATTCTTAGATGTTTTTTCTCTTCTTCTTTCCCCAGTCACTGATTTTATCCGAATATTTAAAAATAAAATTTCCATTTTAATATGAGTTTATAAATAATGGGAAAAAAGTAAGCTGGTGTATACGTACGCGTACAATTGTACGTAGGTCTATAATCGGACAAATGACTAAAATCTCCGATTAATCGGTTAAATTAAAAGTAGAATAAGAAAATTTTGTTAGAAAAACAAAATATTTCTGTGTTACTATTTAATATACATGATTATTTTTAATATATTATGTAACTTTGCAAAACTTTTAATATATGTATCAAATTTATATTATTAATTTCTAAATATTTTATTATCGATTATTTATCCGCCCATATATAATTATAATCGTGTTACTGATAAATTAGAAATATTCGTTTAATTAGATTAAGCTGATCATATCTGTGTTAGGCTATTAGAGAATTTGATTATTTTCACAAAATCATTTACTATATTATTACACAGATGGAGGTGAAGTATGTTCAAGTTTCGTTAATTTTATCATGTACAACTGAAGCTTTTTGATAAAGTTAAGTAGAGAAACTTCTAGAATTCCTTCAAGGCGGAACAGAGTTATTTTAGCACGCATCAGATGACACAATAAATGACTAAGTGTAGAATGTTTTAGAATAGGCCAACTGCATTTCTTTTTTCGTTCAAGACAATAGAAAAAGTAAAGATTTAAACCAAGTGAAGTTTAAAACATGTAAATAAAATAAATATTTAATCCGATTTTTTAAAAACTAGCTAAAATCTGCTTAAGTTTAATAAAATAATTTAAAATTTTGAAATAAATATATATATTATTATTATTATTATTAAATAAACTTTTAATTATATTTAATTTTTAAATTGTTTAAATTAAATTTTAATGATTTATAAATTTCATTTTAGTTTTAAATAAAATGACTTATATTTAGTGAAATTTTCAATAAAGAGTAATGAAATCTAATCTTTTATTAAATTTAATCATTCTTCCAATCATCTGTTGAATAAAAACACAATCGAATTAATATGGCATAATAGAATTTTCAATATTTATGAAGAGATTCTTTCGAGATCGATCTGGATGCAAATGAGTCAACAACCTTTGTGGAGATTATTTTCATCCATTATTACGATAGAGACGATAATAAAAGAAAAAGCAAAATAATAAGATAATAAGAGTCGTGGCATATGATGACTATTAGACAGAGATTAGAGTTCTGCCAAATAAGCTGAGCAAATAAGCTCAGGATTTTGCTCAGCTCTGAGATGGAGTCCAGAATTGTAGCTCACAGTTCAGCTTCTAGATTCAGACCAAATTCACATCTCGACCCTGTACTGTATTTCCAAATAGTTAAGCACAACTATTTGCCGAACTTTAACAAAGATTCAAGTTAATCGAAAAACAAAGTGAAATTCATTTAAGAAAAAAATCAAAGATGTTACATTACTAAGCTAGTACCCATATAGATAACTCGTTTATTAATTTGATTCAATATATGGAGACATTATTAAATTAGATGTTTGGATATGATAAATTTATTTAAAAAATTATATTTTATACAAAAACTAATATTATTCATATTGATTATGAGCAATTATTTGTTGCGATGTCATCACAATGCTGGGTATCAATTTTTCGTCACAATGGTCTCGATGTTAATAGTGTCTTATTATGTACAGTACAGTACAGTACTGTACATCATACTTTTCCTGTTAGCAGTGGAGTCATGCCGCTGATCTACCTAACTTCGTTCAGGAGAAAATTTTTGAATTGAAATAACGTATGTAATTAATCAAGGTCTCTTGTTCCTAAGCTTTCTATATCTTGTCTGGACTTTCATCTAACTCCATTCTCGAGATTAAGGTAGGAGAGATACATAGACGGGCGCCAGTGGGAATTTACAGGTCTACAATTTTTGAAAATTACAGCCCAATAAGGAAAATAATTCTGATAAATTTTTCCTATTTCCAACATTTAAAAATAATTTAGTTAAGTGAGCATCAACATTGATCAAATGGCGATCAAAAACTTTCACCGGCTAAATGTGATCCAAAATAGTTTTTGTGCTTTGTTTATTATTTTATTTAAAAAGTATAATCTTTGACTTATCAATGGGGAAATCATGAGTTAAGATGTCTTTCTGTAATGTAAGCGAATTGGAATCGTTCCTTCGTCTGGCAGTTTTTTGTGTGATTATATTAATAGCTTCCATTAAATATAAGAAATTTCCTTAAAGGGCAAAAGTAAGATGATATTATGTTACACATCCGATATGATCCCAATTCCCAAAAAGAAAAAAAAAATGCCCGCCAACACGATAAATTGTAGATCGATATTTTCTAAGTATTATCCAAAATTTTATAATTTCTATCCTTGATTGAGTCTAATAAATATTAATTATAAAAATACAATAGACTGATCTTTAAAATTTTAATATACATTTTTAATCCAACTCTTATAATTTTTAAAATTAATTTCTAAAGAAAATCCGATTTTGCTTGATTTCGTTAGCTCTCAATATATTGTATCGCCTGATAACACGTTTATTTTCAATAAGAGTTTTTCTGTGATTTTATCAGAACAGATGCGAAAAAGATTTGTAATAGTTATTTGTAACTTTCACTCACATACGGTTAAAGAAAATTTCACTATAACCATTATAATTTTTTCGCATTTACAGTTACAATAATTATATACTGTAATATATTCCAAGGACATTTTTGCTAGAACGGACATTTTTTTCGAGTCACTTCATGAAGTTATTTATAATTTTCATCTGATTTATCAGAATATCATTTTTTATTTTTCTATGTACATATCGTGGGTATATACTATATAAGCTGCTAACTGTGAATCCGTAATTTTCAGAAAACGCGGTTTGGAATTTTACATATCTGCCTATGGTCCCGAATATAGCGTGTAGAATATAATATGAATACTCCATTAATAAAAACCTATGAAATTTAGAGTTATCCGCTTATAATTATACATCCACGATTGCCCTTATTGTTTTTTTCTGCACATACCATAAAAGTGTGTGTGTTCATCCTATTTTTTAGTATTCTAGTATTATTTAATATTTTTTCTTTTATACAGCTCTCCCTTTATAGTCCGACGTTTTTTAATCCGACATGCTCAGTAGTCCGACGCACCTCCCGTCAAGGTACCCGTCCCCGTTACGTGTCTGCTTGCACAGAAGCATGTCGCGACGTGAATCTCTCCATCCAATTCGTACACGATGACACACACACATTTCATGTGTTTTCTGTGAGTAGTTCTGTTCGAACAGTTGGAGTAGGGAATATTGTAAGCTACTGCTAGCAAAACAATGCAAAATATGTAATTATTTTCGGTAATCCGGACACTTTTGGTAATCCAACATCCCTTTGGTCGCATACCTGTCGGACTATTAAGGGAGAGCTGTACTTTGTTTTTAAATCTATTCCTGCATAGCAACTTTTTGATTAATAAAATAAATTGTAGTTATTGATCAAGTTTGTATTGATTATGGCTTAAAGGTTTAGCGTCGCAAATGGGAAAAAGATCACAGCTTTAAAAAGTAGGTCACTGCCATCTCTGGAATGAATGATTAGATTCGATCTCAAAATATGCTGATTGTTACACAAATATTGTACATTTAAGCATTTTATTCTTAAACAATTTACATTCAAATGTATATCGTTGTAAAAGTAATTTTATAATAATTCTAAATACTTCTACCTTGTTTATGTTGTAAAATTAATATTTCTAGCTTCATTGACTTTTAATTTACAGGCTTTTATAACTTCGCGGAAAAGTATTGTAATCGTGTCAAATTTGACCTCCGAGTTTTTTGAAAATCTCGACGTTTTGAGATTCTGAACCCAAAAAGTTAAAAAATAATAATAATAAATCCGGAATATGTACAGTATGTTGGCGTGTATTTCGTTTAATAACTGAGGATAAGGTAAAAATTAAGAATCGAAATTCGGCATGACAACTTGTATTTAAGGGGCATTGATGGTATTAAATTTTGGTAGTTAAAAGTCGACTGGGTGGAAAGATAGAAGAAAGTCATGGGTCATATCTTAATAAAGATTTTACTCATTATTGGGCTGAAATTTGAAAAAACTGTAGACCTATAAATTTCCGCTGTCGTCTGTCCGCCCGCCCGTCTGTATTTCCTTAATCTCGAGAACAGTTACATAGATGAAATCCGAGATCAGATATAGAAACCTTAGGTGCAGGAGGCCCCGATTAACTGATTTAACTACATATGAACTTCTAATGCAAACCGGAAGTCAGGTTATTTCAATTCAAATATTTTCCTCTGAAAGCAGTTAATAAATGACCGGCACGACTCTAATGTTAAAGGAAAAGTATGATGTACAGGGGAAAGCCGCTACTAATTTGTGGTGGAGAGCATATATTTTAAATTAAATAAGTTAAAAAATATGATTAAAGATTTCAGCTCGGCTATGTGACGATCCCACAATAAATAATTACCCGTTCGTATTTTAAAAACTCATCTCTATTTTCACAGTTAAGCCTTTTTGCCTTTTTATAATAATTAATAATATAAAAGTTTTTAAATAACATCTCGTAACAGATGACGCAACACACAGTGTTAGCTTTGAAAGAGTTTAATGTTTTTTAAACTTAAATATTTTTAAAGTTTATTTAAAAGTTAAATAGAAATTTTTATCATAATTCATCAAAATTACTCCTTTTAAGCTTTGTTGTTATTTAAATTTTATATTCTAGTATAATTGAAAATTATCTGACATTGTAATGGTTTGAGTGCCGGAAAAGTCGAACTAGAGCCCTTGCCAACCTTTTTTAAAACTTCAATTTGACAAAAACCTATTTAAGTTGCATGCATTATTCTCTATTGTGTGTGTAAAAAATATATAAATAAAACTTCAAATACAATTTTTAAAATTGCAGAAAGTAATCTATTTTATAAAACGACTGTATTACATCAAAGTGATCAAAATTCTGTGCCTGTGTTTTATTTCTTCACAGAAACATTAAATCTTGAATTATGATTTACAGGTCTGTTTGATCTAGTTTTCCAAAAAGCTTTAAGATTATCCTAAAAATTAGAAGATGCAATTTTTATTAGTTTGTCGAAAATAAACAAATGTAAATAAATTAAGTTAAATAAATACACAGGGAACACCTCACATATTTATTTAACTTAAGGTAATTTACTTACATCAAACATCAAATTAATTTAACATCAATAATTTAATTAACATCAAAAAATAAGTGTAATTAGGAAGAAAGCTGGTTTTCCAAAACGCTTAGTTTTCGAGATAAAGGAGGAGTTAGTGTTAATAAAATCATAAATTATACACATTATTAATAAGGAGATTTCAATGCGTTTTAATATCTATTTCTTCGTACTTTTGTAAGTGCGTATATAGGCCTTTAATATTTGAGAAATGTAACGTAATGTAACAAAAATGAAGCATATAATTTAATATTTTTCTGAATACCTTTTGATCTTTTATTGTAAATTTATAAACTTACCTCAAACCGTCACCATACATAACACAACTCCGCGAAACTATTCCACACACTTTTTTATATTTTTGCAAATTATATTACCCAACTCTTGAATATTTTTTATAAGGGTCTAAAATTTGTGTCTTTTTTCTTCTAATTAGATTTTAAGTATTTATTTCGTTAGAATAAATGGCAGAGTATCGATCGCTGTGAAGCGATCGATATTTTGTCATCGGTGATCAATATTTTGGCTGCTAAAAGACCTTGAAAATCCTCTTTGAGGACATCGATATACAATGCTGGTAACAGAAATACACGGTTGATTTAGTTAGTTTATTTGGAAAAACATACTCTGTAATACTGTGTAGCCTAATAGCTCTAATGGAGAGTTTATAAATCGAAATGTATCACTGAGTATTACATAACAGAAAAATCTATTAGATTATAAGGATATTATATTAGATTATCTATGTTGACGACGTTCTTATAAACAAACGATTCGAATCAAGTTTTCGCAGATTTTCGAGTTTGAAATGTATAAGCATTTGCGTAGCTAAAAGATAATAACTCGGACCGATTCTGGAATTTTTAAATGTTGAATTTTTATCACAAATGTTGAAATTTATCATGTATGAGTTGAAAAGAAATCGTTCATTTCATGTATGGATTGAAAAGTGTTTCAAGAGCTATTGGATGTATTAGTTTCTGAGAAAAACCAAAATGAGGTTAATTTTTGTGTCCGGCTCCTCCAAATGACAAAAATTACCACAAAATTCGCAACTATACAGACATATGAGTACTTCACGTTACTTAACTACCTTTCCCGTTGGAGAAGTGGTAATAAGAGGTTGTATTTTTCCTGTCTACTCTCTACCGTGGTTCACATTTATAGATTAAAAATAAATAAATGTATACAGGTTTATGTTTGGTGATCTGTTTCTTGTGTGCATTGGTATGTTTATAATCGATTTTTGGTAGTTTTGAGACAGAAATGTTAGTCATCAAAAGTATAGGCCTGCAAAAACCGAAATAAAAAAATGTACAGGAATTTGGAAGGAAAAGAAAATTCGAAAATTGTTCCGAATGTTTTGCTTCTTTTGTTTTCTGCAAAATCTCTGTTAACAAAAATGTCAATTTTTCTTTTCTCGATTTCTTAAATTAAATCTTTCCTTCAGCCATTCGACCAACCAATATTCTTTGATTATCACGAATGTGTACATGTTAGGCTCAAAGACCGAAATCGCTCATTGAGCGAATAAAACGACCACAATGCGTTGTGGCTAACTCAAAACGACCACAAAGCGAAATTCGTGTCGTGGCTTTCATGATATTTGACCACTACGCGTTGTGGTGATTAAGAAAAGACATAACGCGTTCTGAACATTAGCTGATGCAACCACGATACAAAGGATAGGATTTTTTTATACTCTTTCCGCCCTGTGGGCACTTAGAGGGCCTCTTATAGCAGGCCCATTACGGGTTCGGCCAGGCCCACAGTGAGGCGTCCGGGTGATGAGGGACGGGGCCCGACATATCCGAACGGACCATCCCCGAAAAATTCCTGGGTTACGTTGACCCATCCGGATTAGTTCCCGGGTTCCCCAGAGCAATAGACTGCCACCTTGACCTCTCGGCCATCCGGCTGCAAAGGATAGGTTGTAACTTGTCAATGGGCGCATTGCAAACACTTGCGGAGTTTGTATTGTGTTCATTCTTGACCAGTGTCTAGGGTAATTACCCTTTTCTAGAGTAATTTCAACCTATCAGAGTAATGTTTCTGGTAGTCTTATATTTTAGGGTAAATCTAGGGTAAAACTACCCTGTGTTCTGATGCTATTACTCATCACTCCACAAGTTTCGCTGGAAAAAGTTTTAGCCTAAAACCATTCTGTTTTTCCCCATTCTGGAGGGTTTTAGGATTGGAAGCTAAAGAAATAATGCAGATTGATGGTAGGTACTGTACATGGGTGTACACTGTACAGTGATACTTCGGTTTTCGTCGATAATCCGTCCGAAAACAATCTGCGAAATCCGAAACCGACGATAACCGAAGTCAACGAAAACCGAGGTATTACGGTATATTACACCTGAGTAGGATTTCGCTATTCTCAACCTTCATGCCATTGAGCCATTGACGTTCTCCATATCAGATGTAAATTAATACCTCTAATAAAGCCTAAAAATCCTAAGACATTTTAGTTATTAAAATTTTCAAAAACAATGAATTAGGAATTGTTCCGATTATTATTTCACAATGATAGTACAGGGATCTGCATCATAGAATCATTCGTCTTATTTATTTATTTTTTTTATTCGAGTTTGAGCTCGAGCTCAGATTTTTCTCAATTTAGGGTAATTTTCTGCAGTTGAAATTGGTTCGATTGTTTTAGTTAGGGTGCCTAATGTTGATAGGGGACGTGCAGCTCCCAGAAATGTTTTAGCTGTTGTTATGAGCATTAATCCATCAGGTCTCTATCAGTTAGGAAACAAGAAAAGTCTTCTTGGTCGACTTTATGCTCATAATGAATTTACAATTTCTGCAGTAACTTTATTAACTAACATTCAGAACACACCCTCAACTTTATTAACATTCAGAACGCACCCTCAGCTTTATTAACATTCAGAACGCACCCTC
Source organism: Centruroides sculpturatus (assembly GCF_000671375.1). Classification (NCBI taxonomy): domain Eukaryota; kingdom Metazoa; phylum Arthropoda; class Arachnida; order Scorpiones; family Buthidae; genus Centruroides; species Centruroides sculpturatus. The sequence continues at coordinate 499,782 of NW_019384522.1, forward strand.
AACTTTATTAACACTTCGCTCAGCATCCATGTTAACATCTGGAAGTATGCAAGGATTTATAATATGTCACTGTAAAAGATACTGTATTGATAAAAATGCAAATGTGGTTCAAAGAGCATAAAATGCATGAATAATTAAATGTTGTTGTAAAGTAACCAAGTTAAATTTCTGTATATGGTGAATAATTTTGTTACCTGCGTATATAAGATGATTGGAGATAAATAAATCATGATTAAAAAGAAAGTTTTATTTTCTTATCATCACCTCGTTATAGTTAACATCCAGAACGTGTAGTGGCTTTTAACCATAATAAATCCGTTGCACAGTGATTTTTAACTTTAGCAGCTGATTTTTATTTTATCGTGTATAGGTATATCAAGCACCTACAAGTATTTGTAATGAGACCTTTAGCACTTTTTAGCAAAACAAAAGAAACAAGAGTGTATTTTTCTTCATATATTTTATTTCTTTGAAATTTTTTAGGTATGAAAATTAAATTTCTAGGAAAACTTGTAGAAATAATGTTGTTCGGCATTAAAAATCGTAAATAAAAGTGTTTCGAGCCTATAATCCATATTTTAAAGTTACAAACCACTGCGCGTCGTATGATCCTGTATCGTGGTTGCATCGGCTAACGTTCAGAATGCGTTATGGCTTTTCTTAATCACCACAACGCTTAGTGGTCAAATATCACGAAAGCCACGACACGAATCTCGCTTTGTGATCGTTTTGAGTTAGCCACAACGCGTTGTGGTCGTTTTTTTTTCTCTCAATGAGCGATTTCGGTCTTTAAGCATAACATATACATTGTAAATGTATTTCCAGGAACGAAGTTTTATTCTCCTGGCTGCTATATATATATAACAGATGGAAAGTATGACGATCGCAAAAAATTAAAATTAACCTCTAAAATTTTTTCATTTTTGAACTTGAAATGTCGAGAAATGCAAAAATAAAAAAAATTCGGGTGGTTTTTTCTATATGTATTGATGTTAGTATTTGATATGTGTGTGGGAAGTACGATTTTATTCGTCCACTTTGAAGCTTAATAGCTCCCATGCTTTTTGTCGAAAATTTTTGAAATTTTGCAGAAAAATTTGTACAGTATATTAGGGGAATGAAGCTATTAAATTTTGATGGTTAAAGCTTGAGAGAGTTGGACGATAGAGGGGGTCCCTTTTCATATCTCGAGTGACGTCAAGACTGAATGAAGATTTTACTCGTTATTAGCATTTCAAATTTTTTATAAAACTCATTTCTAGCTTCAAAATTAAGCTTTTTGCCATTTTATAATTATTAATAATATAAAACGTTTTTTTAAAATAAAAATCTCGTAACAGATGTCGTCACACGCAATTTTAAATGTTTTTGCCGGGATAGTTCCACAACTCGTTGCTGGATTTTTTTTAAATAGTTGTTTTTCATGAGAGATGGCCAAGCGACATTGCAACGATGCAGCAATGTAATAAGAGATGAATACAGGATTCTTGTTATAAAAGTTATGTAGAATTCCAATGAGCAATTGTTTATTATGATGTCACAATGCCGAGCTGCAAATTTTAATCATATTTTAAATTTATTTAATTTAAAATATATGCTCTGGATTTTAGTGTCTTTTTCCTTTACATTATACTTTCCTGTTAACAAAAGAGTCATGCCGATCATTTATCTAACTCCGTTCTGGGGGAAATTTTTTGAATTGAATCTGTCAATGCTGAAATTCATATATAGTTAATCGGGACCTCCTGTCCCTAAGCTTTCTATATCTGGTCTCGATTTTCATCTATCTAACTCCGTTCTCGAGACTAACGAGTAACAGATGGACGACAATGAAAATCTATAGGTCTGCAATTTTAAATTGGGTCTGCAAATATAGGTCTACAATTTCAAAATTGCTGCCAAAAAAATTGACACTGTGTTTTATTCTTATCATATTATCATCTTGTATTAAATTATTTTACGATGGCCGATCGGGTAAAGTCCGGTACGCCAGTGAGCCAGTCCAATCTTGATAAACATCACTTTACATTTACTTTTTGTACGATTTATAAGTTAGGTTTATTGTCTATATTCTTGCTGCTATATTTTGAACGTTTAGAGGTTCAAGTAATGACGATAAAGCTGATTCAGTGTCAAGTAAATATAAATATTAAATTGAACATACTCAATGTTTAAATATTTTAATTCAAGTTATCCAACTGTTGTTAGAAAATCTTTGAAATTAATATGAAAAGTATGTAATCGTTATAATGATAAGAACGAGCTATCACGTTTTATGAAATTATATATTATAAATACAGTAAGACCCCGCTTAACGCTGCCTCGATTAACGCTGATTCGATATAACGCGGTCTGCTCGAAGCCTAAAAAAAAAGCTCAAAATTTACGCTGATTCAAATTATCGCGGCATCTCATTCATTCATGTATAATATGATTATTCCCAAACACGAACTAATCAGTAAAAGGTGGCAATTCGTCGTAGTGCCGTACTTACCTTAAATCTGTTTTGTTTGGTGCAATTTTGGAAAAAATATAACATAATGGATGCCGTAGACAATATCGACTTCGCTTGGCAAGAATTAACTGATAAATGCATAACGAAGTATGGCAGAAGTTATTTCTGGAGGTATCCAAGAATTCTCAAGAAGATCCTATCACTGTACCGATAGGTTGACCAAATTGTCAACCTAATCGATACTGTGAAGACCCAACCGAGGTCCGAATCATGTAAATCGCGATATTCCTATGATTAAATAATAACGATAGATTAATTATGAGAGGGAGAGGAAAATCCCATAACTTAAACAACGCGGCACAAAATGTAGACAACGAGTCTCGGATGACCCGAACACGTGTTAAACTAACTGTCAATGTCAGAATGAAAAGTTATAATTCAGAGACAAGTGGTCATATGCAGGTAGAACTTTGACCCCCGCTCTCATAAACAGTCAATCTAGGGAAACAATTTCTGAAAGGACGGAAAGATTTAAGAGAGATAAATCATTGCATATGATCGTTCGAGTACCCAGATGACAGAAATCGCGAGTAACGGAGCTAAATTATGAGCGCGAGTCTTGCAATTTTGTCAACAATCGACAGAACGGCGTCGAGCCGACACCTGGAATCGGACCTTTCTCGTGACCTGAGGCGGTCTCAGTTTATCCCAAAACAAAAGAGAGACCAATCGAGAAGCGAGAAAGGGGATGAAGGGCCAATCGGAAGTCCGAATAGTGGAAGAGAAAAACTATAAAAATCCGAAATCCGAGGTCAAGGGGGCTCTCCTCCGACTCCACGAAAGGTAGTGACTTCTATTGTGGTGTGTCGTCGCAAAGGAACTGTGGACTCCGCCGCTTATATCTTCCGATCGTCCGCCGTGATCAGCAACAGCATCTCGTCCGCCCCGGGGCTACGACCGACGCCGAAGATCTCACACTCCGCATCTTCGAGGGAAGAATCTAGTGAAGGACTGTCGATTGCCGATGTAAGCATATATGTTAACAAATAAACGGCTTTCTTGTGTAAAACACTTGTCGTCATTTGCCTCCTCCGTCACCGCCCACATACAACCTTCCCTTAGGTCCATCCTGACGCGGGATTAATAGATCCCACCTAGGAGACGGCAACCTTACCAGGTGCCGTGAAGTGGGTTTCAAGCCCCCTATCTCCCCCGGATCGGCCATCTTACAATACAGCAGGACTAGGAGATATAGACGAACAGGATATTGAGGGGTTACTGCAGATTTCTGGTGAGAGCCTTATCAACGACGACCTTCAAGAACTGGTAGAACAAGGAATTCATGTACAACTGGAAAATAGTGATTCTGAAAACGAAGGATCCAAAGAATTTCTCTACAGATTCCCTTGTGGATAGTTTGGTAACGATAACCGAAATTGTTGATCAAATTGTAGCGAATGATCCAGATTTTGAAAGGAGTGCAAAAGCAAGACGAGGCGTTTTGGACGAGGCGATCTCTTGCTACCAACATTTGCTTAAGGAAGGAAGAAAGTGACAAATAAAAATACACGACTTTATCGCAAAAAAACAAGAATTTCAGAAAAGCCAGGATCTTTATCACAAAAAATGAACTTTACATTTCTGTGTGCTTATGTTTATGAGTTATTTAACATATATTATTATACAAATTAATATAAAAATAACTTAAAATTAAAGTAAAATATGGTCGCGTGTTCCCCTTTCCCTATTACTCTATGTTAAAATGACCTCGTTTAACGCTGTTTCGTTTAGCGCTTTGTCGTCTAGGAACGTATCCCCGCGTTAAGCGGGGTCTTACTGTATTTATATTTTGGAAAATACAAGGGAAGCGGTACTTCCAGAGCTTCCATGGACGGCACGCCACTGGTCTGGTCTACTAACTATTGCTTGATAGTTTGTTACAAAATGACAAAAATCAGCGATCACTGTTATGATGCTTACAGATTCATGTTCAACATCGTGTGTTTTTATTAACATACAGTAGAGCCTCGATTATCCGACCTAATTGGGGACTGGGGTTGGTCGGATAATTGAAAGGGCGGATAACCGAAAAGTATGAAAAAATCTATTATTAGTGTATTATATTATTATATCCCATGTAATTGTAATATTAGTATATCGCTATTAACCTACTGTGCGTTGAATTTTCATCGATGTTAAGCCTAACAAAAATTTTTTAAAATAATAATCATCGCTATTGTATCGTTAAAAATTAGAAAGTTAAGCCTCGTTTAAATACTGGCTCCCTTTCATGGTCGATCCAGTGTTGCCAGCTAAAACACGTAAAAATAATATTAAAGTAGCCAAGACATAGCCAAATATTGTAGCGCCACATCAATAGCGGACATTTGAAATTTGCTGACTAGGACGGTCGGTTAACCGAGGGGTCGGTTGATAGGGGGTCGGATAATCGAGGCTCTACTGTAATTTAAATTAATAAGCAATACATAAGATACTTATATATCACTAGCAGATGGGTCAGACGTTGCCGAACAAAAAATAAAAACAAACGTTAACGTTATTTCGTACTTCTAACCCTTCTAATATTACATTATAGTATTTGGTTTATATAACTACAAAGGTTATCTTAGGTAAAAGTTTATCACATTGGGTGCCCACTTTAACACATTTTAAAATTTATTTAAATTGTGTACAGTAGAGGAATAAAGAATTTTTTAAATGTGTTAGCTTGGGTACTTGTTATCTTAGGTAAAATTTTATCACACCCTTTGTAGTTATATAAATCAAATACTATGATATAACAAACATTAAAACGAAAATCATATAAAGAAATTGGTTATTTTAGCCTACCGTTGTCACGTTTATCGCAATCCTCGGATGGTACGAAATGGCATAATTTCATAGTCAAGTAGACACCGATTGAAAATACAGTACAGTATATCTTAAATTTTTTTCAGATATTATAATTTTTCCTAATGTTAACTCTATGAAACTGTTCCATTCACAGCCGAAAATCAAACGGTAATCTGCCAAGCAATCAAATTTCGCGAAAAACAGACCAAACATTTAAACTAGGCACCCTCGAAAACCATTTAAATCATATTTTGTGCTCGCCGATAACCTTATATTATGTAATTTTCCTATTCGAATGTCACTTCTCCGATAGAAAGAAGGAACTGTTGCGGAAGAGGGTTGAAGTAATTTGACCAAAAGTAGTCGTTGACCTCCTTTCGGAAGGAGGACGGCCAACGACTACTAATTAACACCAGTCTACTATTAATATTTGAAAAGTGATATGTTGTGATGGCCTCGCACGTAATCGAAATTGCTAACCTTAAATCCGAAAGACTTCATATAACTTGTTTAAATAAAAAAAATATTGTAAACATACTAGAATATTTCCTTTTATGCTATAATAAAGTGTTTATATTTATGCAACAGAATTGTATGAACTACGTGGGAAGTATGTTCTCGCAAATATCACATTTATGGAAAAATTATTGGGATGCAATTTGAAAAAATTGTAGTCTATAAATTCCGACTATCGTTCGCCTGGCTGTTTGTCCTTTCTTAATCTCGAAAAAGGAGTTAGATAGATGAAAATCGAGATCAGATATGGAATCTTTTGGACAAGAGGAGACCCAGGTTAACTATATACGAACAACAGACTTTCTGTTCGGCAGTTACGTGAGGCGAACAACGGTCTTTCTGCGAACAAGTGTGAATGATGTTTCCACTTTTTTTCCGTTGCCAATGACAACCTGCTATTTTTATAATATATTAGTATTATTAGAATATATTATTAGTAGACCTATATCTGAAGTACAGAGCTTCTGTTGGGATTCGGCTTGCTACCTTGTTTATTACGTACATCACCTCAGTGCAGGGTATTTACATTTATTCAAGTGTTGTGCAAATCATGGCTTCTAAAAAAACAGAAAGGTGATTTCAATTGAAACAAAGCCAGAAATCATCAGAAGAAGTGAAAGTTGACAACAACTTCCTTGTCGAATGGGGAGAGGTTCAGGAGTTTACCAACACTCATTATCCAAACAGAGCTGAGGCCACCAGGATCAATGATCTCTACAATGACACCCTTGCCCGTCATTTCCGACAGATGTTGAAGAAGAGAGAGAAACAGACCAACTTGGACATGTTTTTCAAGAAGCCAGCAGGCAAAAATCAAAGGATGGAACAAGAGGAGTTGACCCTATAAGCTCCGGTAGCCTCTCCTGAATCTGACTCCGATTAAAAAACAATAAAAAGAGACCTGCTGCAATGTATCTGTATCTGTATGAATGTGTGAAGAAAGTGTTCCTCCATCTTCTCTTCAGAACATCTGACTACCCGGTATAATTGGTGACTGCTCCATTTTCATTTTTTTAATGGTACAGTATGGTTATTTTATACTGCGGAACGAATTATATGTTTTAACATGTATTTCTATGGAAAAATGCGTTTCGTATAACGGACTTTTCACTTAACGGACGTGTACCTGGAACGGATTAAGTATGTTATACAAGGCATCACTGTAAATGAAAATGTAAATGTTCGTTTGTTCAAAATCTTAAATCTCCGAAAGTTCTTCACCGATTGCTTTGAAATTTTGACACAACGTTGCATTCGAATACGCGCGTGTTTTTATATCGAAATTCCCCAGAGGGGGAGAGGGAGAAAATTAAGGCTTAATTTAATCTAAAGAACGGTTTCTACTGTACTATTTTAGATGCGATTTTTGTTTCTGTTGGTAATAACTTAATTTCCAAACGTACAATATTTACGTTTTACGATTTTTTAACCAAATGTTCGAACCATTTTAAATTCGAATTTGTTATTGCATATTGGTTCGATTATGGAACGATTGTAAACGTTCCAGAAAATTGATCAGATTGAAAACGTTCCTTTGAAGCAGTAAAATGATTCTCAGAAATAAGGGGTATGTTTATATAACGTTGTTATGAATTAAATAATTACTATGGTTGTTGAAATACTGAATATAAATGGTGCTAATGACGCCCCACACCATCGTTCCAATTATACGCGCCGGAGCTTACCTCTTCAGAGCAATATCCTTTGTTTTATATGACATTCAAGTGATGGCCAAAAAAGTACGTGCAGAAACAGTGGCTTACGTGATGAGTCACTGGGATAATTTCTCGAAAGAGGGTTATTTTATCAAATTGCAAATTCCGCGCAGGCGAAGCCGCGGGTAACAACTAGTTTAAAATAAAAAATTTTCTGTCAGGTTTCCACTCACTGACGAATCCCTTCTTAAGAAATAGCTTATACTAATGCGACACGATCGTTAGAAACCAAACAGTAATAATAGAATTTGTTCATCTCATTTTGAAGAAGCATGCTTCAGTTATAATAAAGTTTGAAGATATTTATAACCAAATTCTGTTCCTATAATTTTTTAATTTCCACCACATCTTCAAAAAAATCCCCGCAATAAAACATTCAGAAAGAAAACGAACATCTAAAGACCCTATTTCAGAAGCCTGTAAATAAAAAATTGCAAAGATAGAATATGAAGTATTAGTCTGTGATCACACATTGTTTGCCATCTCCAAAGAAGGTGCATGAAATGTTAATTTTAACAAGACAGAAATGTGGACGGCTACAAAAGAAGCTTAAATATAGCAGACAGTCTAATAAAAGTAATTCAAATAAGATTGTCAATTTTAAAAAACATTATTCAAAGGCTCAGAGAAATGCTTTCTAAATCTGATGCTATAATGATAGAAAATAACTTTAATGGACTGTTTCGTGATCTATTAAATCATCAGCTTTTTGATAAAGAAAGCAATGACGAGATAACTCGTCAAGGTTACATAGCGTTACGTAAAATTCGGTAGTTAAGGCCACTTTTCACAAAAAATTTTTTTTTTCAATTTTTGGAATGTTTTTTAGGTCCCCAAATTTTTTCGAAATTTTTTGTCCGCGCGAGAAAATTTTATCGCGATTTTAATGAGCCTTTGATAAGGCTCGATTAAGGCTTAATTGTTTTTTAATGGGAGTTTTTTTATCAAATTTATTTCATGGTTCCTAAGTTGTAGCGCACGGATTTGACTTCGGTAAAGTTATTTAAAGCTGCTTTCTGATGTCAAAAACGACCTCCAAATGTTTTTAAAATTTTTTTAATTAATCGATTTTTTTATATACAGTAGAACCCCTCTAATCCGTCACCTTTGGGACTGGGGGTATGGTCGGAACGCAGAAAAGGTCGGATTATCAGAAAAAAGTAAAATAAACAATCTTCCCTTTGTCCATTCTTTGTAGTACTGCTAATTTTTCATTTAGTGAAAGAGTAACGTGTTTACGTTTCACTCCTGACATGTTGTCAACACACACAAAACTGTACACATACACACAATATAAAACAATACTGTAACGAATACAGAATAACACTACGGACGGTGAGTCACCGACGAGTTGGGACAAGTTTCTCGACTCCGACTACGGTCGGATTAACCGGAGTGACGGACTAGCCGAGGGCGGACTAGAGGGGTTCTACTGTACTTAGCAAGACAGAACTTGATATAGGATGTAAACATAGAACAAAAGTTATACATTCATATTGAACATTCTATAGTGCATAAACATTGAATAGAAGTACAGAGTGTAACAGAGAGTGTAATTCATTTCAAAAGTCTCTTCATGTGACATGCAGACTGATCACTATAACAAAAACAAGAATTTACTTGTTATGTACACTTATTAGTTATAGTGATATATATATATAGCATCTAGAACAGAGCATATACAGTATACAAGGTGATTCAAAAGGTGTTAGAAAAACTTTAAAGGGTAAGTCAGGAATACAAAAACAAACCATTTTTACCTGGAACATATAGCTGCAAATGCCACCCAAGTGTAATAATAAACATGTTGTGTACCTTATGTGTATTCCTTTCTGTGTGATTCTTCCTGTACTTCTAGCAACTCAAGGTGCTGTTTGTGGCTGTATCTTCTTAAAAATGGTTTGTTTTTGTATTCCTGACCTTACATTAAAATTTGTCTAAGATTTTTGAATCACCCTATATAATACATAAACTTATGTAAATTTAAAATACACCTAATATTGTTATTATTTATTTATATAGGCAAAATTTCATATATAACAATGTAAATGCCTAATATTTTTAATCCAATACTCCAAATATGTAATAATTTATGTTGATAAGATTACACGAAAGTTAAATATGTTATGTTAATATTTTTTATGGCAGATTCACTGCAATTACAATAAACTTTTAAGGGAAAACTATAAAGACTAAAAATTTTTTCTGAGAGTGACTTGAGTGAATACTTAAAAATGAGCACTGCTCTTATGTATACACTCCCAGTTTTTTTTATTTTTTAATCTGAAATGAATTGTGGACTTGTAGACATTTCAGCTTTTCTAGTAGGACTGGTAAGAAAAGAGTGGTTTATATAATGTAATAGATGTACTGTACACAATTTATTTTTACTTTCCTGGCTGTTATGTTATAACACAGGAAAGTATATCAAACATGCCATATTTGATTCTCCAGGCGTTTTGCAGATCTCTGTTTTGAGATCTGAACCCAAAAAGGAGGATTTCTGGAGTGTATGTCAGCATCTATTTCATTTAAGGATATAGTAAAGGTTAAGAAATGAAATTCGACTTTGTAATTTGTATATAAGGTGCATTGATGCTATTAAAGTTTGGTGGTTAAAGGTTACAGAGGGGAGATAGAGGGGATCATGTATTTAATCTTGAGTTGGACTTAATGAAAATTTTACTCAATGACATTTAGCATATTTTTAAAAGTCATATCTATCCTCAAAATTATGCCTTTTGCCATTTTATAATAATGAATAATATAAAAGTTATTTTTAATAAAACTTTATGACAGATGGCACCATACACAATTTTAATTTTGAGCTAGTATCATAGTGTTCTTTCATCTTCGGTATTGTTTTTTTAATGAAGGTTTTTATTATAATTTTTGACAAAATTACTACTTTTAAGCTTTGTTATTATTATTTAAATTATTTATTCCAGTATAATTTAAAATTATTTGACTTAAAATCATATAACTGTATTATTGGACTTCTTAATGGTCTTCTTATCTCCTGTTCAAGAGCCAGATAAATCAAGCAAGACTGACAGTTTGTCGTTGTAATTTATGTACATATACAAACACTTGTTCATTCACTTATAACTGGAAGCCTAACATTAACTGTAAAAGTATAAGTTTACCTGAGACATTTGCTTTCGACAGGGTTTTATTAGGTACAAACAGTTTTCTTGGATTATAATTTTCAAAAAATTTTAAAAATTACTACTAGTTGAAAAAGCTGGTATATAGGATGGTCATAAAGTAACTTGATCAACTAGAGATGATCCTGGGAGCACGGAAAGTGAGAAATCTGTTGAAACTTTTTTGTTTTAAATATGGGGTGACATGCTTGCAATACACCGAAATAGGGATAGAACATGTATTACAGTTAGAGTCAATTTAACTGTATATTGAAAATTCCTAATACAGACACTGGGAATTCATAATGTCACTAGATTCTGTATGACAGAAAACTGCATAATACATTGGAATGGTGTGTGTAGAAAGAGATAGCTGTGTTTGAATAATGGGAAGGGACCAAGACAATACCTGTGACAGAAGACCCATACTGGTTTGTGGAAGTGGCAGCACCATAGGTAAGGTTTAGAAGCATTTGTCAAGTGGAATTCAGACAAAGTGCACATTCTCCCATGTTCTGCTTTGAAATACATAAAGGATGAGTTTACTTGCTACTACACATTACATCAGCCTGTTCAAGATTTATGACATTTATTGTCCCTGGTAGAGCAAACAATGGCACCTGATATAACTTATTTTCTTTCAAGCTGGAGTTATGTCTAAGTCCTTTGTTACTTAACTTCAAGTTTAGAAATCTGAGATCTTCGGCATTTTGGCAATGTAATCATCAAGTACCTAAGTTTTAAAATATTTTAAATCTGTAGGTACAACCCCGACAAAAATAATCTCAGACAGCATGTTATTTTAATCCATTTCTAACTTATCCTTCAATAATATCAAACAGAAAAATTTTGTACACTTATAATTATTTTATATTAGTAAACTTTTATTATAACAGAGGATTTTTTACATAAAAAATTCTCATGTTGATAATACATAAAAAAGTTATGAGCAGTTGA
>NW_019384522.1:513052-526171 GCF_000671375.1 Centruroides sculpturatus
ATGGTTGAAAGTGGCCGTTGGCTTTTTGAAAGTACAGCCACTGATTGGTCAGCAGACAATTACGCCACACAGCATGATTTGCATAAGACTATGGCTTGGGAATCACAGATTTACATAACGTTACGGCTGGTGATGGCTAATTGGTCGGCCGGGAATCACGCCACATGACATTTGCATAGTGCTACTGTTCAGTAAGCACTAATTGGTCATCGAGTCCGATGTTGACGCTATAAAAAGGTGACAGTTCAACACACCGGATATACGTCACTCTCGTCTAAGTTCGACTTGGGAATTTTTTTGTTCAATAATAAATGTGACTTCTTCCTGGAAAAAATAAGACATTCCCTGAAAATAAGACCTAACGTATTTTTCAGAGCAAAAATTAATATAAGACACTGTCTTATTTTCGGGGAAACACGGTACTTTTGTTTCTTGCTATTTGCAGGCAATCAGGTAATAATTGAACAAGATGAAATAGTATATTATGTATTTAAGAGTTAACAGGTGTGTAAAAAATGAGGGATGAATATTTGTTTTAGTAAAACAGAATATATGTATAATAAGATGGGACAAAAACTGAAAATTGAAGGATATAGAATAAAAGGAGTAATAGTTTCTAAGTATCTAGATTCAATTATACAAACAGATGGTACCAATATAGAAGAAATGGAAAAAATATGAAAGAGTGATGAGCATAATGAACTCAGTATTAATTAAGGAATAAAAATATAATTGTAAACAAAAAGATATAAAAGAAAATTACTATGAAATAGAAATCGGTTATTGAAAGAGATAAGCAAATATATCCAGCTTACAAAAAATAAAACTATTGGAGAAATAATGCAAATTCAACATACAATTATACAAAAAGTGGAAGAAAAATTATTGAGGGCAGATATGGAATGGATATGTTGAGAGAATAAGACAATACCATAAAAAATTGTGAAATAGATGCTACAGAAATAAAAAAAGAAGGAAGATCTAGATACATATTTCAGATGGATGGATTCAAGGAAAGGAATGTAGGAGATGATTGGAGGTACAGAAATGGAAACTAAAGGTTAAAAAATCTTTGTCTATCTCTTAATTTGGGTGGACAGAATAAACTCTGACAATATGGAAAATCATCCTAAGAAGGAAAAATAAATAATTTTTACTTGCTATTTAATTTTGATTGAAAGATATTTAATGCTTTGAAATTTTTTGGCACTTTCTTTATTAATATTAATTATTTATTCACTTATTTTAAGTTATGAAAGTTAACAAATCAAATTACAGTAATCCTTTTTGTCTATTAACATATGGCAAAAATGTTGAAAATAAGAAGTATTTATAAATTAAAGTCTTCTTATGAATTAATGAAATTTCTTTGGGTTTTTAATTATTATATTTTAATAAACACTTTTATGGCATACAGAATGGTATTCATGTAGAACATAGTCACATTCTGGCAATAAATATTAATATAATTATCCAGAAATGGAAGACAATGTACAATGAACCAAACATAATTCAATATTAGCATTTGACTATTTTACATTCAAATACAAATTGCTTTTAAATTAATTTATCCAATGTCATTAAAAACTTTATCCTTAATTATTTGTGCAGTTCATGTTGATTCAATTGTCAATTATATCAAAGTATAAACAATAAATTTCTTCAACCAAAAACTTTTTGGAAGATCATAATTTATTTAAAATCAATTTTTTGACAAAGCAATTGGGTACAAACAGTATTAAATGTATGGCACAAACAGCACCCAATTGGTAAAGTACTCAATTTTCTGTACAAATATTTTATAATCTCAATTTTTTCTCAAAAAGCACCAAGGAGAAATAAATATTCTTCATGAAATATTCACAAAATGAATAATTTAATGATATTAAGCTATAAGTTTATGGTTTAAAACAATAAAAAATCACAGATATGGATATCTCTATCCTTCAAAATTATATTAAAAATGAGATCTTATGAATAGAAATAATCAATATATTCATATAATTACATTTTACTTGATATATAAAAACTATTTGTAAACAATAATACTTTAATCAAAACAATTATTAAGTTACTTAAAATTTCTTAAAGTAAAATAAAGACCAAGATGAGCATGGCACAACAATGGTGCAACATATTTCATACATTTTTGCATCCCTTAATTTTTCTATGATCATAAAATTTTACCTCTGATCATTTCATCACTTATATTAATTTGGATTCAGAAATTCTCCTACCGTCAATGATTTTAAGTATTGGAGAATATATTTTCTCATAAAGTAAAAAAAATTGGCAGTTTTGAAGAAAAGATGCACTGACATCATTCAGCAACTCTTATTTAATATAGTTAGTCTTTCCTTTATTGTTTTTTTTTTTTTTTTTTCATTCCAGTCAAATAAATGACGCAATTAAATTTCTATCAAACAATGCATGGGACAAATTGAAAATTTTCTCCCATTCTTTGACATTTAGGATATAATATATATCCAATCGACACCATTGATACAGGAGTTACAACTGAAGCGCTACTATATACAAATGCCCCATGTTATCAGCGCACTAATTTGTCGTACACACAAGGCACTCAGGCAACTTAAGTGTGATTCACACTGGTTCATGGGTTATTAGTTGAGGTGGTGGTTTATACAAAATGCTGACTGGTCTGGTAGCATGATGATTATTTTGTTCCATTGTTAATTCCTGTGTTCGTCTCCTTCTGGCAACTTCTACTGGCTTCCTTTTCATAACAATAACATTTGTATAATCTCGAATTAAGTGGGCAATTTGAGTAGCCTGTAAAAAATAACAATTTTTAATATAAAATAGTTATGTTAGTTGCATAATATTATAACATTAACTTTTACCTGACTAGTTGAGAAAATATATTTTGATCCTTTTCGACCTGTTCCAGTAACAATCATCAAACTATTTAAGGAAGGACTATAGTTTACAATTGTTTCATATTCACATGTACATAGGACATTCTGGAAATGCATGATAAAAATTGTTTTCATTATTACTACATTTTAATTAATATGAGTTAAAATATATGATTTCAAATTGGTAAATTCAGAAAATTCAACTTGTTCCATCAGAAGGTGCATACACACCAGGTTAGGAACCACTGATTTAGATGTTTGATTAGACAGTGTAATTAGTATAGAATTCTAATCATCATATTGCAATTATAAAAATATCAAAGAAAACTATTTGATTAGATGTATAAATTATAAAAAATTTCCATTAAACTAGTATTATTATTCTGTACAAGAAAACTTATGAGCCTGTTTGGAATTTTCTAAATACAAAATTATAAACAGGTTTATTTAAGATTTTATTACAAAACTAAATGGAGAATATTCTTCTTTATTAATAAATTCTTTATAGGTTTTAATCCAAAGATAAAATAACTGTTGACATCATTTTTTTATAAATCTTTTTTAAATTTCTTAAAAACAACAATATTTCTTTCAACATTTTCAAAAGAAAGTATCTTAAAACATATTCTTCTGAAAATGTTGAAGTGAGTTTAGAATTAAAATCATCCCAACAATATTAAAATTTTACAATGACTTATTAAAAAAAACAGCATTGTTTTTTGTTGAGTTATATATTAAAAACTTTTTTACAATCTTTATACTTTAATTTCTTCTATATATAAACAGTTATTTTGGATGCAAATATAATAATTTGTTGTTTTAATTTAGTTGATATCAAATTATTCCATATGGTGAATCATAATATAAAATTCAAAAATAAGATATTTATTCGAAATTAATTTTTTCTCATTTTTGAATTAATGAGATTTATTGGATGATTTTTAATTGATATTGTTACCCTTGTTCTTAATTCCAAGAGATGAATTCCAACTTGATCAACAGCAAGCCATAAGCTCTTTGGCCAAGATGATGTATAGGACTGCTGTAACGATACAAAGGAATGATTGCACTTGTGAATAAAATGTTTAATAATTTCAATTAATTTCAGCTTTGCACCCAATCTTGTGGCTCCTTTTTCCTTGCTGTAATTTGTGTGTGTGTTTTCAGAAAAAACTTTTAATGTGAATAAATATATATATGGTGTAATAACATATATTTTCTCATAATAAAAAGATAAAAATTTGTAAAATTCAATCATAAAAACAGTTAAAAATTAAATACAATAAAATCAAATTTAAGTAAATATTTGAAATTAAATAATGAGATTACAATATGGAAATAAGGAACCACAATTTTCTATGCAAAAAATAATAAATTATATAAAAAAATAAATTTAATCTTATAATTAACAAAAATTAATCTTATGATGATAAAATATTAAACTAAAAATAATAAAATAATATATCAATTTCTTAATCATACTAAACATACTTATAAACATGACATTAAACATAAATAACTGAAAGTAAATGTGCATATTAAATTTTCTTTGGTCTGTTTAAAACAGTAGTTCTATGTCTTTGATTTCAGACAGTGAGAATAAAATCTTGACTGGTTTTTTTGTTGATATTGCCTTGCTGACATTAACATGTTCAAAAAGTTTACATTACCATAACCTCAAAGATGGTGGCTCTATGAAGAGGCCAGGACTGAACAAGGGCTAAGAAACCTTGCTTGCTCTGGTTTACATCCATACCAGCGAGAATTCGGTGTTGGATTTCTACATCTTCTGGAGAAATTGAGACAAGAAGCCGAGGAGGAAGACAACGTGCCATTATATTTCTTAAAGGAAATAATAATAATTTATTATTCTTCATTCTATGAAACTTTCTTAATCAAAATATTAGAGACTTACTTATAGTCACATTGTCCTTGTTGACAATCACCATATTCCTGCTGTCCAGTTAAAGCACAAAGCATAACCTTTAAAAAAATTATATCCATTAAAAATTAGAATTTTAATTCAAATTTTTATTTTCAAAATAACTTACTGCTTCTTGTTCTGTTACAGGGAAACGATCATGTCTTATATTATGAACAATTTGATGATATAACAATTCTTTTTCAACAGGATCTTTCATATCAATATAAGCATCCAGAAACAGATGTTTCTACAAATATTTTATTTTCAATTAATAATCATTAATCTTTTGTTTTACATTTTTTAAAAATATACAGTAAAACCTCATTATTGGATAGTTCAAAGTATCATGTAATTTGAAATTAAGTCTAGTCCTCAGCCAAGAGAATAGGATTATGCATATATTTTGGTTTGGATTGTTCGAAATATGCATACAATGAAATTTAAAGTCATAATCTGGTCTGGTGACCCACAAAAATATAATTTATTTCAAAGCCTTCCATTGTATTACATGTTCTTAAGAAAAGTTCCACACCCAAGTCAAGTGGCAGTTTCGTTTTGTTTAGCAATTACACATTGTTGATTTATTGGACCTCTGCTCAAGGTCATTTGGACATTGTACATGTTGCCAACGAAGAGAGAATTTTTTTATTTTTATGGAAGAAATCTGCTTGGCATTTAATTATTTTGGACATTTTTTGCAGAAACAATATCAATAAATCCAAAGTTGATTAAATATACATGCATTTCACGATAGAATGCATAAAATAGCTTTAGCCATTAATAGAGCTTGTTTCCATCAGATCACATGATTTTTGTAATCTTGAACTCAATACAGTGAATTCTTCATAGAACTAGTCATTGGTCCTCTAGATCAGTGGTGTACAAACCATGGATCGTGAGAAAATTTTTCAGAGTTGCAATATTCAAAGAAATTTATTTGACAATAAAAAATATAAGGCTTTTCTTCATCAAGTATATGCATAAATAAAACCATTGTTTCATAAAATTGTGTTTTATTCAGACCTCTACTAAGGCAGAAACATAAGAGCAAACCCCAGAAAGAATTTCACTTTAACTGAGTTGACAATTAAAAAACATCTACTGTCCATGGGTCACAACAAAATTTTACACAAAATGGGTGGTTGGAAATGAAAACAGTTTGTGCACCACTGCTCTAGATGATATTTGTAGGAAATTCTTATTGAAGCACTTAAGCTTCTTTCATACATTATTTTCAGGTGTTATTTTGAAAGTAGTTTCATTACATTTTCATTGTTTTCATTAAATACACACCAACTGACAGTTTTTTCGAAATAGCTTAAATTACTAAGTAATGACTTGTAATGGTAACGGATTTGTAACCGAACAGGTGAAATTATGTAAGATCATGCCATAATTTTATTTGAGAATTACAAAAAAAATTTGATTTGAAAAAAGTTTGGATAATTCAGTTATATTTTTCAGTCTCTTGAGTTTTGAAATAATGAGGTTTTACTGTAATTTATAAATACAGTAGAGCGCCGATTATCCGAATCAATTGGGGACTGGGATAACCGATTATGTATGAAAAAATATATTAATTTATCCAATCTTGACATTTTTCTTGAATTTTCGTCGATGTTAAGCATAACGAAGACTATTGTATGGTTAAAAATTATTTTTTTATTTTGTACAAACAAAATAAATATATTGAAAAATATAAAAACAATAAAAAATTATACTTCAGAAGTTAATTCAGTATCAAAAACGCAAAATATTTGAGTAGCCCAAGATATAGCCAAAGATTGTAGCACCACAGCACTGGCGAAAATTTAAATTTGTCGACTGGAATTCTTTCGGATGATTGACTTTCGGATAATCGATGCTCTACTGTAAATAATTTGAAACTGTAATGAAAATGACTGCTTTATTTAAATATTGTCTTTAGACTTTAGATCTGTCAGGATTCTATATTAAGAAATCTACAAAATCAATCAATATTTGATTTTGAAATGTAGAATGTTTTCGAATGAATCACATGATGCACAATGTAGACTTTAAGTAAGTGGGATGTGGATGTATGCCATGGATTTAGCAAGAACTATTATTGTTAACTTCACCAAAATTAAACTGAGCTTATTCAAGAACTTTACTGAAATATTAGTAGTATGAACCAAATTCAATTCAAGCACTGATTCATTTCATTATAGAGAGGATTTATAACTTATAAATCCTCTCTATAATTAAATATACTTTAATATAGTCCCAGAAACTTGACTCTCAATAACTCAACATTCTGTAAGACTCGTCGTGTCATTAAAAAAATACTTGTAATCTAATTTTTACCTGTATAACTTAACACTAAGATCAAATAAGTTATCATTATTCACTTAATAATAGCATCAATTCCATGCATTAACAAAGAATATAAGCCTTTTTCCAACATGCCTGTGCAAAATGCCACAACTCAAAAGTAGCCAATATTTTTTAAATTAAAATTTAACTACAAATAGAAATAGTCACTATTCATATATGTATTAAGTGTGTATTAATACATATATGAATTTGTACATATAACATCTTTATGAAAATTCTGTATTTAGACTAGCATCATCACTAACCATAAAACTCATCATTTTCGTTTTCTCAGTCTACATTAAGTTGAGTTTGTGGGACTCTATTGTATTGCAAAAAATTCTATAAACATTCTATAAACATATAAAATTCTACACATATATCAAATTAAATTATTTATACCAAATTAAATGGAGTTTTGTTATAATTTAAACATGACATCATTTGTCTCAACTAATGAATTAAATTTATAAATTCCAAAATGCATGGTAGCCTAATTAATGTTGTTTGAGTCAGTTATCAACATTCTGACAAAAAACACACACTGTTTTCTGTTTCCAGGACAACAAATAATTTTGTATTAATTTAAAATAAAACTTGCATTTATTATTTTTCATAATAATAAATACAGGAGCTCCTCTACTTATAAACATTCAACTTACTAACAATTTGAAGATATGTCTAAAATTTAAATTTTGCATGGATTCTATAGTTCTCTTGCTGGTTGTGGGGTGGTGTTGAAGTCAGTCTTTGGCCAGTGATAAATAATGAATTTTTAATAAATAATTAATGTGGATTTATTTAGAAATAAATCCACATTAATTAATTATTGTGTATTGCCAATTTTTTGTTTTCCCATGAATTCTGACATTCCATCACTGCTAGTGAGGTGAGATTGAAACTGGTAACATTGGAGTAATGGTGTTTTTTCACTATTGTTTGCAATTTTTATAAACTTTTACGATTAGTGCTTCAAAGATTCATCCAAAACGTAATAATAAATCTAACAGTGGAGATAAATGCATAAAGTGTCCCTCTATGACTGTGGAAACTAAAGTGGACATTATAAAACTAATTGCTTTAGGTGGAAAAAAAACTGTTTGAAACATTTGCTACTGAGCAGTAGCAAGCAGATAAATGAGCATAGTGTTTTCTATTAAATATATAAAAGGATCAAACACTAACAATATGTGGTTATTGCATGTACAAATGTACTTTCTAGGTTAGTTTTTGACTTACGACAAAATCTCACAAACCTAACTTGTTCATAAATAGGGAAGTGCCTGCACTTTCAAATATATTTATTTATCTGTTATTACTGACATACCATATTTCTTTGATTCTAAGATGTATTATAAGTATGAAATCAATTTTAAGATATTTTATGAAGAAAAAATTTTAAAATAATCAATTTAAATTGTATAAGTAGTTTATACATTTTATATTCATAAAAAAAAGGAGCATGGTTAAATATAATACCTTACATAAATAAATAAATTCATACCAACTGCATCAAGTTCAGAACATAAATTGTTTTATACCACCATGATAAAATTTATCCTTGTAATTAGTTAAATTAAAAACTATGAAAATATTTTGTTAATATATATAGGAAACAAATTGTTATCAAACTATTTTCAAAAATATTTTATGAACAATTTTCTAAAATTACTATTAAAAGCAACATTGTATTGTTTCACATTGCCTTCAAATAGTATTAATGAAACTAAACAAATTTTCAAGAAGGAATTGAAAGAATTGAATAATACATATTTTGTTCGTTTGTATCTTTAACAAAAAAAATTTGATTATAAAAATTAATTTAATTTGTATTTTCATCAAAAAGATCAAAATCTTTTACAAATTATTTTTTGTATTTTCTCTATAATAAATATTTAATAAATTGACTTTCATCTACAAATATTGTATTAATGTTTAATTATAATTCATATTTCCTTATAGATATGCTCTAATTAGAAATTTCTCAGAATTGATTTTAAACAAAATTTATTTCATGTTTTTGAAATTCCTTTTTGATGAGTGAATAAATTCTAATCGGAAATAAATGATGACATTAAACAATTAATAGTATTTAAAATATTTCAGAGACAAGAGAGAAAAAAATTTAAGAATATTAAGCAGAATTCTATTGAAAACAATTTCAATTTCAAGTTTAAAATTATATATAATATATATATATTTTTTCCTACCTTGAAAAGAAAATACTGATGTTTTCGTGATGATGATGATTTATTTTGTCCTTGCAACCAGCGTTCCCACTTTGCTAATGCATCTGCAACTTTTTCATCTGGTAGCAAAGCTCTCTCTAAAGAATACATTAAATAAATAATGATTTTGCTGATGGATAACAAAATTTTCTTGAAAAATAGTTTTGAATTTATTAAATATTTATGATATTTGAAATATCATACCTGTACCCCCAATAACTTCATAAAGAGCATAACCTTCAGCACCCGGTCTTAAATCTATTTTAATTTTTATCATTTCCAAAACCTAATTAATAATTATTTGAAATTATATAATAAATTGTTATTTTTTTAGTTTAAAAATTAACATGAAAAGTTTTCATTGAAACCTACTTCAAACATAATAGCACAAGGATCAAATTCAACTGCATGGAACTGTCCATCCAAGAAATGGACTCTTGCATGAATAGGTCTTCGACTAATAGTACAAGCAATTTCTTGTTTGGACGGTGGCCATTTACGTCCTCTTGTCTCAAGTGTCCTAATAAGGCACTGAAATAATACCTTCTGTCAGTATTATTATGTCATTTATGTTCCTTATAGTTGTTAAATGTATTTAAAATAAAAAGTTAGGTTATTCTATCGATATAATATTTAGTAATTGCTGATTTAAAATATTACTGCCTACAATTCTGAAAAATTCCATTTAAAAATAATAATAAAATTCAAACAATACATTATTAGAATAGGCATAGTAGAATATCAAACTGTATTTTATTTTTCTAAGA
Organism: Centruroides sculpturatus; assembly: GCF_000671375.1. Lineage (NCBI taxonomy): Eukaryota > Metazoa > Arthropoda > Arachnida > Scorpiones > Buthidae > Centruroides > Centruroides sculpturatus. Next base: position 523,185 of record NW_019384522.1, read on the forward strand.
TAAAAATACAATAATATTTTTGTAATGCTAACATATATTAAAATTTTCTTTCTTTTTATCTATTAAAGTCTTAAATTTTAAATTTTTCAATAAAACGGTAATTTAACAGTAAATATGTAAGCAGTTTTACAATCCAAATGTATAATTTTACTGATATTTTTAAAACTCCTTTCATATTTTCTTCATTCCATTATACTTTTATAAAACACAATTAGTTATATTTATAATGAATAATACATTTCAGATAATGAATCCAGCTTCATAATTTAAGCAAGATTTTCTATACTGCTGGCCAAGTAAAATGCAATATCATGTAGGGCTCTAGATATTGCAGGTGTTACGTTTTACTTGGCCAGCAGTGTATTTTAAATAGAGATGCCAAATAAGTGAATTACAATTTTCAATTGAAATTTTTGGAAATCAAACTTCATAATCAAATAAATTTATCATTATACAGATAGACATATATAAAATTTTATTGACTATTTAATAAAGAAATTTAGAAATATTTAGCAAAAGAACAAATTAAGCAAAAATATGAACTTATAATTTTCACATATTGAATTAATAAATAACATGTATTATAAATGTATATTTATTCAGTGTATTATGTATCTATTCAGATTTAACAAAATATAGTAATTTCTAAGACATATGATTGGTGTAGATCTAATTAAAATATGATATATATATACTGAATATATGTATATCTAATTTTAAAAAAATATTTACTGTAAAGCATCTTCATAACAAATTATTTATCAAAAATGAGTTATATATAAAATTCATAAGTTGTAATACAAACCCTCAAAGAAAACTGAGCATATTGCCCTTCTTCAGTAACTTCATCAATAGCACATTTTCTTAAATGTGATTGAAGATAATTTAAAACCAATTTTTGAACTGGAAATGTCACACTGCATGCAAGTGCCATTAATTGCCAATGTCTTAAATTAACTCGACTATTTGCATCTACAAAATAGAATATTAAAAATTGTAAAATAACTCTATATTTCTTCTAAACAAACTGTATGCTATAATCAGTGCAAATCATAATTTTATAATTTTACTCCATTATAAAAGTTTTAGTAAAAAAATCTTTCTAACTTAATAGATTAATTTAGATTATAATCAAGAGTTTTGGAAAAGTTTTTATTTGAATATTAAATTTAATTTAATCCATAGATTAAATTAAATATTAAATAAATCTGTAGATTTTATTTAATGTTTAAATATTAAATAAAATCTACAGATTTATTTCTGTTATTGATATTAATTAAAAAATATAAGAAAAAAAGATAAAAAACATATTTTACATGTATGTATATGTGATGCAAACTATAAAAAGCTACTTTAAGTTGTAAAATTCAATTTTCATTTTTTGAGTGTATCTTATTCTATAGACTATATAAGAGTGCATTTATAGTAAACATCAAATGTTACTAGAAACATTTTGATGATAAAATCTAAAAATGAACAATTTTGACCACAGTTCTTTGTGCGACCGAAGGGTTGGCATCTCTTCGATGCCCTGTCACGATGACACCACCGCGTCTCAGTTGACATGGAAGCTGCCCTAACTAGGTCACGCGAGCAGTCACGTAATGGAGCAATCGGGTTTGGGATGGAAGGAGAGACAATGCACCAGAAGTGACTTACGCAGAGAAAAGTTAATGTAACAGCTATTTAATAGATAACAAAGGGGTAATACAGGACATACAATATATCAAGTGGAATATGATAGATTTAAATACATTGGTTATGATTGATATTATATATATATTAGATGGAGTTAACTTAAAGTCCGTGGGCCTTGAGAGAGAAAGTTTACAATAAAAGCATGTGCTGATAAATACCTGGTAAAATATGTGGTTGTTAGGTTAATAGATGATGATGCTACTCAGCGATTTTAATCCTAAGAAGACACTTAGTAAGTCCGTTGACAATGAAGGTAATCCAAGACAGAATGTTCGATGTAATCCACCACTTAGGCACTCAATAAGTTCAATTTTCGTGGATGTAATGACTTTGGATTTTAGACATAATGAAGATTTTAGCTAGAGGGCTGGGTGACGACTATCTCTCTCCAAGGAACGGTGACAACTCTCCTAACTTTGTTGTTCTGTTCTATATTGAACAGATGAAATCGAGATATTAGGTTAAGAGGTGATGAGAAAGTGTCGTTGTCAGGCCTGAGAACCTAACAGATGTTTTGCTCCCAGGTGTAAAAGTTGACAGTTAATTAACAAGATTATAGTTACAATGTGACGTTATGAATAAATGATGTAAACATACTAAAAGTCAGGATTCGGATCCTCACATTTGCTTTACAACAAAATTAATTTTTCCAATTTAAGGTATCTTTTCATACATTGCATCACATATAAAGTTATCATAAACAATTTGGAAATATTAATCAGGGGTGCACAACCTACGGCCCGCGGGCCACATACGGCCCCTTATCAATGTTTATGCGGCCCGCCCGACGGTACAGGCCAAATCCCTTCTTTCCAAGTTTCTAAGTGTAGAACTTTTCCCTTTCACAAAGTCATTAGCACCCAACTGTTTTATAACTTTCCCTGAAGTGAGAAATGGGGGAGTTGTTCTATAAATAAGTCTATTTCTAGCTAACACTTTCTGGTTTAGATATCGAATATTTTAAGTCTAATACATAGTATTATAACGATTTTTTGAAGAATCAAATAGAATAAAATGATGTTTGAACGTCATTTCCGATGTTATCGGGAATGACGTTCCCGATTTTATAATAGAAACTTTTAACGCCAAAATAGAAACTTTTGGCGGGAAATCTTCAATTTTATGCTTTGGAAAACTTGCTTATTCGTCTAAATAGCGTCAAATAACAAAAATAAGTGAAAATAGCGCTGAAAAACCATGAAAATAACGATTTTTTAGCATTTGTTTACATTCTAGATTCTGATTGGTATAGTCGAATTTGAATCAATCTTTTCTGAAAAGACGCTTAT
>NW_019384522.1:527495-537001 GCF_000671375.1 Centruroides sculpturatus
TAATGTCATTCAAACTAGAAAAAACTAACCAGAGTTCAAAAAGAAATGTACAAAAAGCTATAACAACCAATAATTTACAACAATATCTTTCCATAGACTAAGAATAGAAAAAAAATTTTTCACATCAAATTTATTATTATTAAGTTGGACCAAGAAAATTAATACTGTAGTTGGAATAGAGTCATTATGACTAAAAGGAAGCCATTTGCATTAAAATATTTTGGATTTAATAATTACAAACCATGTCAAACCATAAACGTGTCAACAAAGAGGGTTGTAAAATGATTCCGTGTAGCTAGAAAGCTGCGGTTTCTTTTGTTTGAAAGAAAACAGATATATTTAGGTTATCTAAGTAGTAAATTAATTGGAACTTTTTATTTACTTTTATTTTTACATTCTTTTTTTCGTAAATTTAAAATTAAATTATTATTTTTAATTTTTATTTTATTTGAAATTTAACAGTCGTAAACTGTGATATATTTGTGACAGAAAACAAAAAACAGATTGATTCTAGCGCCAATTTGAAACGAGATATCGCAATTTTAATAATTATATTTAAAATATTCAGATTTTCCACTGCACTGTGTTAATCACTTTTGATTCATTTCTGAACACGGGGGTAAAACTGACGGGCCATAAATATAATTTAGGTAAGAATGGTAACCACATTTATGATGGATTAGTGTCCTGCACCTGGCATGTTGACGATCTGACTCACAAATTCTGAGAAATGGTGGAGACGCCCGGACAGGGGTCGAACGAATTAAGACCTGCCTGGCCACGTGTGCGTAATAGTCTTCTGTCCCCGCCTCTTTAGTCTTTGGTCAGAGTGGATACAGAACAAAGCACGTGGTAGTCTAGCTTGCCTTATCTCAAACATGATTTGTTGCGGGCCTCAGAATTTTCGGCACAATGAGACATTGTTTTGCAGAGTGAACAGTATGGCGCCGGGCATTAAACGCAAGGTCAATCGCGAGAATCATCAGTTTCAAGAAGTGGAAGTGTGGACTAACAAGTACTGTTTTGTGCAACAGAACAACAGCATTATTTGCCTTTTGTGCAATGGAACAATAGCAGTGCCAAAAGAATTCAACCTGAAGCGACATCATGAAAGCCAACACAAGGATTTCCTTCTGCAAGGTACGGAACGCAAACGGAAAATCGAATCGTTACGACGATCACTAATCAGCCAACAAAATGTGTTCAAGAAACAATCTGGAGAATTGGATGCGGCTGTTGAAGCCAGCCTAGAAATATCTGCTTTAATAGCCAAGAATGGGAAACCTTTCACAGATGGCGATATGATAAAAAAGTGTCTTATCATCGCAAGTGAGATGTGTCCTGAGAAGACAGTGTTTTCAAACAATCAGTCTTAACCACATGACGATACAACAAAGAATCTCGCAAATTGCATCAGACATTTCTGGCCAACTTAATATTTTAGTTGCAAACTGTGCTTATTTTTCTTTGGCTGTGGAAGAATCCACTGACATATCATCAACAGCACAAGTGATTGTGTTTATTAGAAGTGTTTCACTAGATTTTATTGTGAATGAAGAATTTCTTGGCATGGCATCACTTTCTGGACATACAACTGGTGCTGACTTATTTACTAGTTTATTGAGCGTTTGCAACAAATCAGCACTGGACTTTGACAAGCTATCCAGCATTGCCACCGATGGAGCACCATCTATGGTTGGATGTGAGAATGGCATGGTCACCTTGCTGAAAAACCACCTTGGGGACAGGCAAAAGGAGTTAGTCCAGTATCATTGCATAATTCACCAACAGCAACTTTGTGCAAAGAAGCTGGGATTTGAACGTCTGCTGAAAGATGTATATGATACTGTGAACTTAATCCGCCGTCATGGACTCAACCATCGACTCTTCACATCATTTCTTGAAGAAATAGATGCTGATTATGCTGACCTGCCCACGTATACTGAAGTTCGTTGGCTGAGCAAGGCAACAGTCCTCAAGAGATTTGTGGAGCTATTGGGGCCTATTATCACTTTCCTCAAAGAACGGGGGAACACTACAAGGAATTTGGAGGGACAAAGATGGCAGTGTGATTTAGCTTTCCTTGCTGACATTACTGCTTATCTAAACGACCTTAATTTGAGATTGCAGGGAAAGATGCAACTTGTTTCTCAGTTGACAAGTAACATCAATGCATTTATGACCAAACTATCACTTTTCAAGTCCCACATGCAATCAGAGAACTTTACACACTTTCCACATTGCAAGGCCATGAAAGAGAAATACCCACATATGAAGATGGATTACTCTGACCAAGTTAACACCCTCCTTACATCATTCAATGAGAGGTTTGGTGAATTCCAGAAATACAAGATCTACCTGCAACTTTTTTCAACTCCATTTGATGTGAAAGTGGAAGATGCCCCTCCAGATGTCCAACTTGAGTTGATAGACATCCAGTGCAGTGATGAATTGAAATCACAGTTCAAAAATTCTAATCTCCTCACATTCTACAAAGAACTGCCAGATACATCATTTCCAAAACTGAAAGACAATGCTCGATTTTGTGCAAGCATGTTTGGCAGTACCTATGTATGCGAACAAGCGTTTTCGCTTATGAATTTAAACAAGTGCAAAACACGGAACAGGTTAACCAACGAGAATTTGGAAAATCTGCTGGTTGTTTCAACATCTGCCATTACACCAGACATCAAGAAGATTGCCGCCAGCATCCAATCTCAGCCATCGCATTAATCGCTTGGAGGTCCGGCCCCCAGTCAGTAAACTTAATCCTAATTTGGCCCTTCTTCACAAAAGGTTGTGCATCCCTGTATTAATAATTGGTTTTTTTGTATAAAATACTTGATTTTTGCATCCTTAAATTTTATAAAGTTTCATATATTTGTCATACTTTTTGTCTATGATTGTTAAATAATTTTTAAATACTTCCACTTGAACTCATTAAATGTATGATTCTTTACTTTTTGGAGATCAAAAACAAAAAATTCTATTTGAAGCTTTATACTTTGGTGATTTCTAGTCCATCCTTACTGGTACCAAAACAGTTTTGATACCCTTAAGGATAGATTGGAAATCACCAAAGTATAAAGCTTTGAATAGAATTTTTTTGTTTTTGATCTCCAAAAAGCAGAGAACTATATATATTAATAACAATGATGAGAAAATTTAGTTGAATTCAGTTTTGAAATAATGTACAAAAAATCACATAGTTATATGATTCTTCAATCACGTATTGCTTTATTTTTATTCTCTCACTACACAGCAGATATAGTTGATAAATGTAAATTTTTAGTAAACACAAAATATTATTCTTTGCAGCTGTTATAAAAATATTAATTGATAAATATTTAACATTAATAATAAGAATAATGATACAGCCTTTTAATATATATTTTCAAAATTCCATACCTGGATGATCTGTTGTCTGTTTAATCAACTGAAGAAATAATTCATTCAATAGAATTTCTTTCTTCATACAACGATCTAAAATGTATTGAGCCAATTGCAAATGATCTTTTTCTGCAAGCCATTCTTCATCTTCTATTTTGTGAAAAAAAGAAAATATTTATTTTCAAAAACTTCAGTTTCAAAATAATGTTAAAAGAATCATTAAGTTTTTTATGTTTAATATTAATATCAATATCAAATTTATATTGAATATTTAACTAAAAGTAAAAGTCTGTCTTTTAACATTAAATAACTTTAATTGTGAGATAAAGTAAACACACAAAAATTATATGACTTTTCAGATATTTTCAAAAAATAAAAATTGTCATCTTTGAGTATTTCTATATTAAAAAATAAAGGAATTTACCTATTCCTTGATATTCCACATATTTTAAAAATATTAGGTAAATAAACTATCTTTATATATTTTGAAATTAATTAATTAAATATCTAAAAACCTAATGTGATTTCAATGAACAGTTTAATTTGTATGCTAATTCATTATATAATGTGCATTGTAAATTTGAAAAATCTAATTCTTCAATTTAATTTACTGTTTTTATGCTAATTAATAGATTGTTTTATTTTATTTACAAATATAAAAATAATTATTCAGTTTATTTTCAGAATGTAATGTATAAAAAAAACATTGTTTAAAGAGATCACTACATAGAGACACCGAAAACACCTTACGAACTTTTCCAGCAGTTAATTTTTAATAAAACTAATATTTTCAGCTTGATTAATAAGCCTTCATCAAGTTTTGAACAAAGATTCTATTTTTGGAATGATATTAAATTATGTTTTTTAAAAACTAATGGGATTTTTGATTATGATATAAATAAAATATAAATTTAAAAATAAAAAAATAATAAAATAGTATACAATGCAGAATAAAAAATAAAGAAAAATAAATAAAACAAAATAATATGATGTATTATGACAATACCATATTTTTTTTTTGTAGTGTGTTGTGATTTTTGTTGTCCTTTCTTTTTAAAAACGTTATGAAATAACAATCGTCATGTAAAAGATAGTGCCACATTAAGGTGTTTTCATTGTCTCTATATACTGTTTGGTTCCAGCTTAGATTATTATCAATACAAGAAAGAGATCACTACTTTTTTGTAAATAATAACTATAAAAGATGTATTAGCTTCTTGATGATTTATAAAATTATATAATTGAAACTAAATGCGACAATTTATTAAGTTAACAGTGATGTTTGACATGCCAGTTACAGTCAAATATTGATGACATTATTTACTTTCAGTTGTCATTTACCACTGTGTTTTGTTTCTTAATAAATGAAGTAAATAAATTTAAAATTTTCTTAAAAGAAAAAAAGGCTATCAACTGCTCCAAACTGCAATAATAACTATGAAAACTGAAATGAATGCTTCTTTTATAAGAAATAGTTTTATTCACCTGAAAAAGATAACTTGATTTCTCAAAAGCACTTGTGAGCAGTTTCTATTCTGTATTTAAAATTAACATTAAATTTGAACTACAAAAGACAGTACAGTCAATCCCCTATAACGCGGGTTCATATAATGCGAATTCGTATATCACGGCGAAAAAATTGCGACCGTATTCATATAAAGATGTTAAAAGAGACTCGTAAAATGCGGTAAAACGTCATCACCAACTCGTGTCGCGACAGAATTGGCCAAATCTGGACCAATAGTGAATGAGCAACCAAACTACTTACACACTACAGAGAGTTTAGGCGGGTAAGTTGAGTTTACTATCGTCTGTACAGTATATAAATTAGGTACTGTAAGTCTAATACAGTACTGTAATTTTATACATTTCTTGTGAAAAAAACATTTCTTATTCAACGGCCACAAAAATTATTTCTATTAATGATGTCTCCAAAGTTCAGCGAATTTTTTGCAGAAAAATAACTTATCAGAAAATGCGCCTGCCGTTCGATGCACTGCTCCGTGGCGAAAACAAGCTTAAGCAATGGCGTCATCAAATGGTGCACACTCGGTAAGTAATTCTACAATTTTTTGTTTATAGCATAGTTTATATGGATTATTCCCAAAAAATTATACGTGTTTTGGAAATGTTGAGTCAAATTAGTCTAGAATCGATTAATTTTATGGAAGAAAACCTTTCAAACAGCCGTAGTCCGTAAACTGCACACGTGCCAGCCTGTAATTGGCTCATGTATTTAAGGATTCCTACAATGCAAAATTCTTATAAAGTGGAACATATCTACTGCGTTATAGGGGGTCGACTGTATCATTTCATTCTTTCTATTTAAAGTTGGTGCATGTTGTTATGATATATAAACACTAACTTATTTTAAACCATTCTAACCTCTTTCTAACAATCCAGAATATGCTAATATAGAAGAAAATATATGAATAGCTGCATCTTCTACATCAGACTCAGGAATAACACTTAAACTATGCTGTACTCCAATTTTGCTAAATGCCCAATGGCTATGTCGAAAAGATTTGTAATTTTCTTCAGTTTCTCCATATTCTTGTCGTAGTTTATCTAATCTATTTCTATTCAGTCTGAAAGAATTATTTTAAAACTTTAAGATAACTTTTACAAATAAGAATTCACAGTACTAAAATTTATATTTATAGTTATATTAATAAAACAGATTAAATTATAGCTGCTAATGATAATATTTTTTAATTATTTAAGAATACAATAAATATATTATAACAAACATTTAATTTTATTAACACTAAAATCAAATTTTTTTTTATTATTTTACTATTTTAGTTTATTTTACTATTTTTACTAAAATCAAAGTAAAAATTTTTAAAAATTTTATATATTCTATGATGAACAGCTAAAAATATTTGAAAATTCTAAAGGACTACAGAATATGATTTATTAATTTGGATTATTTACTGTATATTATAATTTATTTAGGCTACTACAATTCTTTTTATAATAACCAAATTTTCAAAAGCCTATCAAAATAAAGCATCCTAAATTTCAAGTACTTTTGCATATTGAATACTCATTGTTAAAAACAACATTTTAAAAAAATATGCCTACTTACAAAACAAAACATTCTCAAATTTGTTGCTATGGTTATAAGAAAATTAATGCACTACTCATCACAAATAACTTTTCTCTTCATTTTAAATCTCCATTTTTTGTTTTTCTCAATAACTACCATATTACCATACAAAAAAAGCAATAAATATATGATATAAAGTGATAAAAAGTATAAAAAGTAGATAAAAATTAGTTGAACAGCAGACAAACTTTTTGTTTTGATGACAACTATTACATAATTGAAGTAAGAAGTCCACACACCTTATGTAGATTTTTAGACAGTTTACTCTCTTTATCTACATGATGCCATTGATGCACTAATAATCAGAGTTAATTATTATTTAATATTAATATTTAATCATTTAGTTAATATATTATTTTATATTAATATTTAATCAGTTAATATTTAATCATTAGTTATATTAACATGATATATAATAAAAAAAATTCAAAAACTAATGTTAAAAATAAGTATAGATGTGAGTGAAATTCTATATATTTAATGTTAGTTTTTGAACATTTCTTTTAATGGTAATTGTAAAATGCCTATTATTTTTTTATGATACATAATTTAACTATAAGTTGTGAATTTTAATGATTCATGTGAAGAAAGAGAATTTTTCAATAGTAATACTTAACATAAAACTTAAAATATTTCATTTTTGAATAATTATATTTCACATATTTGTTTTAAAGCATACTCACTTCCGAAGAGTACTACGAAAAAGACCAATGTTTTCTTCTTGTGGTTTCCTCATTAATCCACTGTCTACCAATATATGACGACAATTAATAACATCACGATAAAGTTTTTGACGATCTTCAAACGTCAATTTCAACTATAAACAAAAAATTTTCATTAAAAATAAATCTTTAAAGACATGCCATTATAATATCAAAGTTCATTTTAAAACATCACAAAATGACATGCACTTATTATGTGATTCATATTAATATACATTCTTTTATGATTCAAATATAAAAAACATTCTTTTATTAAAAATTCTGAAAAGTAATTACTGTAAAATCACTTAAAAATATGTTAACCTATTATGACAAAATGTTTAATAAAATTTAATTTTTATGTAAATTTTATACTGAAATAAATTATAAAAAAATTCTTATGATAATAGTCTTTAACTTAAAACAACTATTCATTCATTTCCAAGAAAAATAATGCATTTAGATAGAATTGTCTAATTACTAAACAACTCAGCATACAGCCGTCTCAGACAGATATGTAAATGATTATAATCCTGATCCAACTGCATGCAAAATAATGCCAGCAGAGTGCCTTAAGATTTCTACCTCAGTATCCTATAAAAGAGCTTGCAAAGGCTCACTATGCTCAGAATTTTCTGTGTACTTGCTATTTGGAGGTCTTTGAATACCAGGCATATCTGTATGATGCAGTCAAACCTATTAGGCACAGCTGATGAAGTTTGACAAAGAACATATCATCAGACTGAAGGAAGCAGAATGGTCATTTTACCAAACTCTGCCATTTGACCCATTCTGACCTCACTGTGAGTAAGTGTTGGGGACACCGGATTTGCCAGGGTACACATAAACAGTGGGCAGGCTGTAAAATGCCCTAGAAAGACCACCAAAAAAGATGATCATCTAGTCATGAACAGTTGCAATAGTATCTTTGTCCATCATCCAAACACATGTGAAAGCCTTGCTAAAGAACCCTCTCTCTCTTTTTACACCATTAGCAGGTGACCAGCAGAGGAAATTAAGATAAAGTGAACAAGCATTATCTGATGTTCATTTTAGAGTATTTCTTCATATTCAATTAGCAATTTGAATAAATTTAATTTTAAAACAAAATTACTTGGCTATTATAACATATTTTCTTGAATTTTTATACTGAAATAAATTAAATGAGAAACATTAAATAATTAAATAGAGAAACATTAAATATGATAATGATAAATTTATGTTATATTTTGACCATGCATTCTCATTTTTCTTTTTCATGTATTTTATTATACAGATAAATCCTCATCAATATGAACTCAAGTGGTTCAAAATCCCATTAGTTTGTAACTGCACTTTGTCCCAGCAAGGGATATAGAAGGCACTTCAAGGAATTTGATTAGTTTGAAATACAGCTTCTTCAAAATTTGAAGTGAAATTTTGTCTGAACTGTGATATGCTACCACACTATATGAGAACAATAGACAAAGAACAACTCTAATCTGGTCAATATGACTTTGCTTTAACAGTAACACATTTTTAGTGTAACCTCACACATGGATTACCTTTTTTATTCTCTTATCTCGTAAAATACAGCTAGTTTTCAGGATTGGGCTATGAGTAGCAGATTGAGATATTTGTAGGCTCTAGACTATTACTTTTGTGTGACTTACTACTTTTTCAGCCACTTTAAAAATAATTTCAGCTACATTTTGAGGAATTCTGTTTTATAATTTGGAATAAATAATTCTAAATTACAAATAAATTTAGCACTAGAGGGAGGCATTATGCACCATCTCATATTAAAATTAATAATTAAATATTTAATTAAATAACATGGCAGTTGTTGGTGAGTTATTGCATTACATCAATTTTGTAGGGATCTGACAATTTGTGAGGTTCTCAACCTGCAGTTTATTTACATTATTATTATTAATTAATGAAAATAGTGTTCTGTACACATAGCTGTATTCCATTTGCTTAATAAATTACATCAGTTACATGACATTTGGCATATTGTGCAGAAATATGTAAATCTCGGATAAGTCAAAGTCGCAATTATTTCATTCCTTGAACTTTGAATTAACAAGGATTTCCTGTATTAATATTTGTTATGCAAAAACAGTTTCCTGTAAGAAAGAATATCAAAGAAAAAATTTTCCTTACTAGAAAAGTCTTATTGTTTGAATACATATGCAAAAATAGTAATATTCTGCATATTTCATACATGATGTATGTTTAAAAAACATCAAAAAACTTGGTATATAATTACATATATATAATATACTTACTTATAACATATATATATCATATATATATATATA